>NW_028186679.1:1034460-1159328 GCF_003343005.1 Rhea americana
AAAATGTGGACAGAGTCTTTAAGGAGTGAGAAATAATTTTAATAGAATTACTAGATTGCTCTTCAAGACCACTGGCCTCCGTGACGCAGGCGGAGATGAACATCAGGTCAAGGCACAAAATGTCTTATCCCAACCGTTTAGGCAGGACAGAGCCTGCACGATGCAGTGAACTCCGGACCCGCTTGCTCACTTCTTCTGAGGTACCGCTGAGGTGGTGGTKGTTCCTTTTGACTTCTATGGACTTGTGAATGAAGATGACTAAATATGTTTCTAATACTATGCATATTCAAGTTGTGCTGTGTGGGTTTTTAGAGAATTGTATGTTTTGACAGTCAAGTCCAGATATTTTATTGTGTTTTAGCTGTTTGCCATAGTCAAGCCAATGGTAATTTTTTTAATGTTGTACCAAGCTCTATACTTGAAGTTGCCATCAGGTCATTGGTTGATGTCTTACCTGAAATCTGATCTTACCTTATTATGCAAAATAATAAATTATTGGTAAATCACTAAAGGTGTTACTTCTTTTTTTATTGTAAGTTACACCATAAAAGATGGATCTAATGACTTTAAAAGATAAAATGCCTAAGTAAATTATTTTGTAGATTGTTCCCATAACTGTAATGCTTCAAAACAATTATCTTTAAATGGAAAAATAAATCAGCCTAGGACAAGGACTAAAATTCTTAATTTAACATTTTTGTTATTGAATTCTCCYTCAAAACAGATTTTTACCCCCAAATTATCCATTTTCTTCCTGAGAGGGGACATTCAGACAATGTCACACACTGAGACCCAAAGCTACAAAGCTACTGCACTTCTGTCAATGTTTGTGTAAAGAGATGATTACACAGAAAAGGAATGAAGAGGGTGTCAGCTCTATTAAATATTGCTGCTGCCTTCTTCAGTATAGATCTCACACCTTCCTCTGGCCTATGAGGATGCTTATGGCCATTTATTGTCATGTCACTAGTGAGCTTGGCTGTGCTTGCGAAAGTGCTTTTATCACGGTGGTACATGTCGTAGGCCCCTTAGGCTCCTAGTCGGCTCGCAAGGCACAAGGGAGGTGGTGGTCATTCGCAAGACTCAAAGAAGGCAATATTTAACCTGAGTTACTTTTAGCATTGTGTTGTATTTTTTTCCAGGAAAAAAAAATAGCATATACTAGGATTCGAGAGAAGACTTTTAAACCCCTTTCATTTTATTTCAGTGCAGTATTCTGCATTTCCCACATGTACTCAGGTTCAAGTTTCTACTGTGCATGTAGAAATTTTTCTTCACTAAAGATGATATTTAGGGTTTTTGAGATTGTTTCAAAGGACAGATAGTTTCTTCAGAGATTTACAGTTAAAATTATGATCTGAACATATTTTTACTACTACAATGTCTGCAGTCATTTTCCCACAGGATCAAAAGTTTTCTATGTCTGTACCAATGCTTAAAATCATTTGTACTTGCAATTTGCCCGACCTCCTTTTGCTCTCAAGGTCATTAAGTATTTATCATATATTACGGTGATTTATGTATGATACCAAGCAGTCAACAGAAAAATGTCGGAAACCAAAACTGAAGGAATACAATGCACGTATTTGTTGTTTCACAGTTCTAATGTTTGACAATGGTTAAAGGTTTCTGCAGAAACACTAGGCAAAAACAACATTTGGAAACAGTTAAGGTCTGGTCTTAAATTTTGTCTTATGTTAAATGACAGTACAAATGAGAGAATTTGGAGTTCTAGACAGCTGGATACTTTTTCCCCCATGATATCTGTGTCTGAAATACAAGTTGCATATTTGGAAGACCGTATGGAATGAATTTGCATTTCTAAAATAAAATACTATAGTATTTTGTGCAGCTGACATCCAACATTTCAACAAAGAGGGTAAACACTTGTGACTGTTGATGCTTTATTTATGATTTGCTTCTATTTTAGTGGTACACCTATGTTTGCTTAAACAAAGTTTCAAATACTTAGTGGCACAAAGTTGGCAACTACACAGTTCAATATCTAAACGGAGAAAAATATCTTCAGGATTCCCAAAAGGGTTCAAATGGCATAAATAGTATTTGAAAACTTCTTGATGAAATATATATAGAGAAAAGTAAGTCACAATTTCTTTTGTATACATACTTCTTCTTTTGAGTAGTCATATTGATATTTAAGACTTGAATGTGCTAAAAAAACAGAGGACACGCTATAATTTTTCTTAAGTGAATTTTAGATTTGTGGTTTAATGAAGAAGTTACAAACTTTCTGTAATATCATATACAAGCTTATGGAAACTTTTTTAAGGGATTAGGTGCATTTGTCAAAGAAAGTCGGTCTGGGGGTATAGCAGAAAGAGCAACTGAGTTTGGTAAAAAGGAGGATACTATCCTGGAAATGTATCTTTATTATTGGAAGTCATTGAACAGGGGAGTTTGGCAAGTTGGCTGCTAATATTCTGTGGTTTCTGTTCCTTCCTTGATAAATATAAATAAGGACCAGTACATCTTTATCGATAAGCAACACCAAAATTGTTGGTATTATTGAAAGAGTTGAAATATAATATTTCAGGTACCCAGGAGGAGTAATACTGACCCTGCTGATGCTGGCAAACTGTTGCTTCATTTTCTCCTCATTTTGTTATTCTTCACAGAGAGAGGACATGGGTCACAGTTCTAACATATTAACTCAGAAAACTGTGTTTAATCACTGGMAATTTCACTCTCTTTTTCCTCTTGTACAGATTTAATATAGTAACCTTGGTTGATCCAGGTGGAGATGCATGTGGGCAGTGTTCTGGCCCCCTTCTCTGAGAGAAGTCCTTATGTCTGTCAGGTACATGACAGCAGTGCATGATAAAACAGGCCAGAAGCAATTTTAATTTTTTGCAGCCAACGTTGGCTTTAGGGATTCTTGTTTAAGAAAATAACAGTTTGGGGCAGATTTGTTTGTTTTGTATTTGACTTCTGGATATTTCATAGTCACCTTTCGTTCCTAGCTATGCATAAAATAGCCTATTCATAAGAAATGATGGTCCCCTGAAATCACACTAGGCTTCAGGTGATAAGAGTAGTGGTGGTAAGAGTCACCAGGGTTCATGATGAGGGGATACATTTACAACATGGAAATTGCGCGGGGTTGCAGTCTGTGGCAGATTGATGCAGATCAGCTAGAAGGTACAAAGGACTGCAGTGAGCCCAACTCTTCCTACCAAAGTGGCACCGGCAGCAGTGTTGGCATAATGGGCCGTTCAGAACTGGGATTCAGCGTCCCAGAGGAGGATGAGGTTGTTAGCAACCGTGCTTCCCGGCACTGATGTTCTCATAAATAGCTAAGTAGTTTTACTCAAGAGGACACTCATACATCTCAGGAGACTTAGAATTTTACATTTCAAATATGTTGTTTTTCTGCTATGTTGTGAAAGTCAAGAGAGACCTTGATTGAATGCAGACTACCAACTTGTTCACTACAAACTTTTAGTTAAATACGAAATCTTGCTGGGATTAGCTTAATTATTCTCTAAATAAAAAGACTGCTCTGTGCATAGACTACAGTTTTATGCTTGCCAGATAAAGAAATGTGAACCTGTCAGGAGACATAAGAATTTGTCTGTGTAGGAGTATCACTGGGCCAACTGTTTTGCCATTTATGTGACACTGTGGTGTAAAACACAGCTCCACTGGTTTCATTTTACATAAAATAGTCACTGTGGTGGCATCCTGTGGGAACTGAAGTATCAAGTTCTGTTTTCCCTGCAAAATAGGCACTGAACTTCAATCCAACTACATATATATCCTTCTTCTGAAACTGCATCTCCATTACTGCTGGCCCGCCACGTGGGTTGGGAAATGCGGTGGCATAGCAGGGAGGCTACAGGGAAACTATTCCAAAAAGTGAAGGCGCTACCATTCTTCACCGCGGTAAAGAATGCCACAGGTATTGCCACAGTGTTTGAAACCAGAGATGTTATTCATGAGAAGATTATATGAGAATTTAGTAAGAGAGGAAAATGCTTCATTTGATTCCATTTCTAATCTCCAGAAGTTTGTTTGACACTTCTGATTTTCAGCCACCATTAATCAGACTGCAGACACTTCTAGTTTTCTTCTGGCTTCCCTAATGCCTGAATGAAAGTAACAGTGGTTGTAATTAAAAACTTTTATATATATATATATATATATATATATATATATATATAAATGTAAGAGTGAAAGGTGTGAAGTTCCTATCTTCCGAAGCTACCAGACCAAGCGAATAACAATACAGAACTTCTTCAACTGCTCTCAAGTGACTTCTATTCCATTTAATCTCATTTTCTTTCTTCCCCCACTGCTTTCAGAAAGCTTCTCCACGCCAGAGGCCAGTAGTTTAACAAGGGCAGATGCGGCGCAGAAGGCAGACGCTGGCCAGGAGCTGCTCAAAGGGAGAAACCACGGCAATGAAGGGATCAGGGGCCCTGGGAAGTCAACAAGTCTCACACAGACCTGAGCAGCCTAAGAACAAAAGCAGCATGGGAAGATGATTTAAACAACAAGCTGCCATTTACTCCCTCTTAACTATGAGAAGCAGCAATGTTCACCCCTGCACCCTTTGCTTATAGGCATGTAGCAGGGACCAGGTAAGGGGCCTGACTTTTGCAGCTCACCTGAAGAACCTGACTAATGGCCAATTCTCCTGTCTTTCCCACCATGATGGAGACTGGTAACCTCCCACTTCCTTTCTCTTATAAAGGCTCAGTCTGTAAGAAAGCGCACAGTATCATTTGCATCTGCCAGCCCAACCTCTAGATTTTGTCTGCATTGCATCCTGGCTGTAACTCATGGCTTACTGTTGTCTCCTATCAGTAGGCTTTCTATACATGCTCCTTTTACCTAGCTGTGCYTCTAGGCCTCTGTAAGAAAGCGAAAAGCCCAACTGTTTTCTGCTATTTTGGCTGCAGGAAAAAATTCCTGCTTGATGCCCAAACCAGGTAATCAGGTACATTCAGCACATGCTTAAATCACAGCTCAGCATTCTCAGTCAGAAGTCATACAGGAGCCCTTAGAAACTTCAGGAAAGCTTTAAGGTAGAAAGGACTTTGGATAACTTCTTTATTGCTCATCCAGCTGGCAAGTATGAGGCAGAGGGCATCTCTTGTCCTCTGCATCACTGYGTACTGGAGTCTGAGGCCCATGGAGGGCTCAGAGGCAGATGTGTGTGTACAGACACAAACACACATACATGTTTCTTCCCTCAACCCAAACCGCTTTCTGGGAGACGAGCTGTGTCCTGATTCAGTGTGTCCACTCTGTGCCAGATGTCCCACTCCATCACAGCAGAATTTCCACTTGGTCCACTTCATATTRTGATGGTCTGCACATAGCTCTTGACTCCGTGGTCTCCAGAAGTCGTCTTCTGGAAAGTGATATTAAAACCTGCCTAGAGTTATATCCTGTTCAGGTCCAACACATTTTGGGAAGCATATGTTGAAGTGTCCATGTATCACTGATAAAATAGATGCATTCCTAATCCTGAGCCTCCTTCATGTTCCACTAGTTTGTACCACAGGGATGATGGTGGCTGGTATTAATTCTGCTGTTACTCGCAAACCATGATGTATTTTTACATTTCATATTTGTTGTCTTCATTGCAGCCACATTAAATCACTTCAGGGAGACACTCATGGTCAGATTTTCTGCAGGAACTTCTGTGTTCCCCAACTCAGCTACAGTGACATGTCTATCACAAAATCTAAATGGAAAACACAAGAGGCCAGGTTCTCTCTAAATCTTAGACCTGCTGTACTGAGTAAATGGAGGCACTTCTACTTCTCTGCTGCCTGCACAGCTCCAGTGTTAGCAGTTGTTACTTGGCTTGAGTTCACTAGTGTTGTGTTAAATCCTTATGGATCCTCATGATTCCAGCGTTCAGGACTTATGGTTCTTCCTTCTCCTTTAGCATCTTGTGAATAACTTAGAATTTTTTCATGCTAATGTGACTCCTTTTCCTGGTAATTGCCTCATTTTGTGTTATTGGAAAGTGCTTAGTCTGGATTGCTTCACTATTAGAATCTAACATCTTCTGCTGCTGCTTTCTATATTATGTGTATGGGACAAGTATGAAATATCGGCAGATACCTGACACCATTTCAACCTCTAAAGCAGTGACAGTAGGAACTTTTCCTATAGCTAGCCTCAAATGACTTTCATCTGTACCATATACTCTCACTTAAAAACAAGGGATTCTTTATTCAGTTCAATTACGTGACACAGATGAATTGACAGTGGGTAAAAACTGGTACTATTTAAATTAGTCAAAAAAAGGTTCGTTTTGATTTCAGCAATATGAAGATTTTACCTCTTTTTGTGCATGGGAAATTAAGAATGTCTTTGCTTGGAGGACCCTGTAATCTTTACTTGGGACCCTGTACCCAAGTCTTGGTAACATTTACCGTTGAGCTTTAGTGCCTCATTTCAAGCATGGTCCCTTTGACTTCAGTACCACTGCTCAAACAGCGTTGGCAGCTCTTAGCCAGGAAAGAAACTGATGACTTTGCTGGGCCAGTGTCTGGCATTGAGATAAGATGTGATCAGCAAAGTTAACAAATGTTTTGGTGAGTAACCAAAGAGGTACAAGCTGTTTGGTTAATATCTTTGGTTTAATATCTGAGATTAGTATCTGGGAGTGAATTTCAATGCAAATATACCTAAGTCCTGACAAGCACATACATTAGAGATTGCAACTATGTATTGCTGATAAATCTATTGACTCTCTGTCGGATTAGATAATGCAAACTGTAGGCCTGTGTTAAATACRCTGGCATGCCCTTGGCTGTTCATCCAGCGTTTCATTTCTTTTGAAACACCAGGGATGTGTTCCTGATAAATCTTCTCACAGACTTTTAAGCAATTTCCCAAGTGCTCTCATAATGGAAGCAGCAATGAATCTGAATTACTTTAGTGAATTATGATTGAAATCACTAATGCAGTGTTTCAGAATAATTAACCTTAATTAACCTTAAGCCTCAGAAGACTTTCTAGTGTCGATCAGTACACCTGCAAGCTGCTGGTCATGCATGGGTAAACTCAGAGCTGTCACGTAGTTAGTAAACCCTTATAAACTTTGTGTTCTGTCTGGTTTACTGATCTCAGTTCAAGCAACGGCATTGCACTATATATCTCAACTTGTAAATTGCGTATCTTGTTTTTTCGTTATTATATTTCTGCGTAATACTTTCCAAACTCTGTTTTATTGTATTCTGCAGTTAAAAAGCCACCTGGATATTCCTTTTCTATTCTTTTTTTAAAACTATCTCTAAGCCGTTTTGCATGTTTTTGTAATGTATAAGGCAGACTCCAACGACAGAGGTTTCAGAAGACTTGGGCAGCTGGTAGCTTTCTGATGATTTCATTTCACAATTCTTTTGGAATAAATGTGGGTATTAACAAGAACAATGAATAAAATGGTAGTTGTACTAAATAGAAGTGATCTGTTTTAGAAAAATATTAACAGTTTTGTCACTTCAATTACACCTGTGCATCAGTCTGCTGCAGTGGAGAAAAATAGAGTAACAGATGTATAGTAAGTACACAAATGGGGAGGACCGAGGAAACACCATAAATCTTTATACTAGAACATTTTGTGACTGCTTCAAAGACTAGCAGGTAAGAATATATCCAGGTGTTCTTCAAATCCTGCTAGGTGATTAAGTGAATAGTAAAGAGCTAACGTGACAGTACTAAACAGGCTGGGGGCTGACCTGCTGGAGAGCAGCTCTGCAGAGAAGGACCTGGTAGCGCTAGTGGATGACAAGTTGACCATGAGCCAGCAATGTGCCCTTGTGGCCAAGAAGGCCAAYGGTCTCCTGGGGTGCATTAGGAAGACTGTTCCAGCAGGTGGAGGGAGGTGATCCTGCCCCTCTACTCAGCCCTGGGGAGGCCTCGTCTCGAGTACTGCATCCAGTTCTGGGCTCCCCAGKACAAGAGAGATGTGGAGCTAGTGGAGAGAGTCCACCATAGGGCTACAAAGATGATCAGAGGGCTGGAGCATCTGCCCTATGAGGAACGGCTGCGAGAGCTGGGCCTCTTCAGCCTGGGRAAGAGAAGGCTGAGGGGGGATCTTATCAATGTGCATAAATACCTGAAGGGAGGGTGTCAAGGGGACGGGGACAAACTCTTTTCAGTTGTCCCACGTGACAGGACAAGAGGCAATGGGCAGAAACTGAAGCACAGGAAGTTCTGCCTGACCGTGAGGGGGAATTTCTTCCCTGTGAGAGGGACGGAGCACTGGGACAGGYTGCCCAGAGAGGTTGTGGAGTCTCCTTCTCTGGAGATATTCAAGGCCCACCTGGATGCAACCCTGTCTAACATGCTCTAGGTGACCCTGCTGAGCAGGGAGGTTGGACTAGATGATCTCCAGAGGTCCCTTCCAACCTCAACCATTTTGCGATTCTGTGATTCTGTAAAATACATGATGAAGATACATGCATGTAATTGGGATTTACACAAAAGAAATACCAATTCATAGGAACAGCAATACTGCCATGCATGGAAAATACAGGACATGAATATTTACAGCTTTTTGCAAGTGGGAGAGCTGGTTGTGGGAATCTCTCTAAATACTCTCTAACACAACAAGTAAAATTCTATTTATTTATTCAAAGTAAAACGTTCACCGCTCTGATGAAAGAAAATGAGAGAAATGATTAGCTGAAAGAGTATAGTAGTCCCACCAGTTATCAGCAGCATCTAGGGTCTTCATGAAATTGTGAAATACTGAGTGCTAGAAGAGGATAATCAGTTTTATGCATTCTTAAATTAATACGAAATGCTGCTCTCCCACTTTTCCTATACAGTGTGGGTTTTAGAACGTCAGGAAACTATTTGACATTTACAAGAGACTACAGACACTAATACAAATCATTTTTATCCATTTATCCATTTTAACCACCACGTTGAGTGAATTGTTGGCTCTGTGCAATTAGTCTCTGTGCTCCTTGACAATACAACCACAGATTATTACAAATTCTATTAATAATGTAAGGTGGAAGCTCTGTTCTCCAAGTCTGTTATTTTCCTCCTAGAAAAACGTCTCATTTCTTACAAATCTGATATAAATAGGCCAGCTGACAAGTATCCCAAAAGAGTGGAAGAGGCACAGAACATTGCGATTTGAACTGACGTATTTTTGGCAAAAAAAGCCGTACAGGCTGTATTTGTCTGGAAGTTTAAAAATAGGAGCCTTTGTCATATGTGGCATGAGAAGCAAAGTTGAATCATGATTGATGTCACTTGAAAGAACACTTTAAGCTTAGAAAATGACATCAGAATCATCAGAATTTAGTGAGGTTTAGAGAGTTTTCTGAAGCCAGGTTGCTGGGAAGGGAAGGCTGGAAGATACTTTGCGGCTGATGCACAGCACGCTGCCAGACATCATTTGAATGGAAGCCAGGAGTTACGGTGCTTTCAGATTACATTCACAAATGACTGTATAATTTGTTTTAATAACATTCATTCTTAGCTGAACRTGTGCTTCAGAATCTTTGCAGCTTTTTAAGGTTTGGTGCAACTCAGTTGCAAGCTGGAAGACTAATCTGTCGCTCCCTGACCTCTCCCCTTGCTCGCAGACACTCACTTACAGGACAAGTTTCCGAGAAAAGGCAGGAGCGCTTTCCTTATTGCCGCTAGCTTGCAAATACAGCAGGGTCTCTTTCCATTTGCTCTTCTCCAGTTTTAGTGCTCAGTTCCCGCCGACTTTACTACTGAGTGTTTATAAGTCAGATTTAGCAGCACGTAGGTATGTTAGAAGTATTTTTTTTAGCTCCCAGGCTAAACCTAAACTTTGTCTGTCTGTCTGCTACTGCTAGTGCTAAAATGAAGTAACAAAACAGAAAAGGTGCTTGGATTTCGCTTTATTAAAGTTAACCAATAAATTGTGTGGAGCCTGGCAGCACTGTAGGTCACAGAGAGGCTGCACAGAGCTTTTGTTGTTCTTAGTAGCAAACATCTTTGGAATACTTTCATGTTTTTTCCCCTGATTTCCTTCATATATCAATTCTGCGCTCTTTAAAGTAATTTTAGTGTGAAAATGAATATATTTAATGTAAGTGCACAATACCACTTTCAATTCAGTTAGACCTCTTTTGCTTTTAAATAGCTTTTAAATGCAAAGTGAAAGTAAACTGCAAACCACATTTCTAAGTAAATTTGTACTTATTACAGTTGGAAGCAGCACCTTTTGTTCCTACAAATGACAGATATTAGTGGAAAAGAAAAAGAGTCATATGGTTTCTTGGCTACATGCATAATCAGTTTTTATGCTAAGATGATTTCATTCCAGGAAAAAGTTAATTATTTGAGCAACTCCGCAAATAAAGCACACTTGCTTTAGCTAATAGCTACTGTTATCTGCCATCTAGTTTGTATATTGTGCTCGTTCTTGTCATGTTTGAAGCCACGTGCTGAATGATTTTTTTCTTGGTATTCCTGATTTTTACTTCAAGCCAATAAACACCTGCGTGTGACTGGACTGCTGGAGCCATTGCTACAAAACACCTGGGCACGCTCCAGCCCTGGGGCTACTGGCATTCAAACCGGTCTTTCCTAACACTGCTGCTCATTGCTGCTGCGACCTGGGGCCTGATGAAGCGCAGCAGCCGGGTTGGGGCTCCTGTCACTCCCGCGCCCCAGACCCTCTCGGTGGCAGAAGAGGCAAAGGGACACGTACTCTGGTGGCTCATGCGAGTGGGCAGGGAGAGGGAAAAGTGCATGACTCACCTGAGGTTGAGGAGAGTTTTCTGTAGGCCTTGAGCAGAGAAGAGACCTGCTCTGGAGGCTGGATCATTGCACAGCAAAGGAGAATGTGAGCTGTCGAATCTGTGCTTTGTTTGCTGCGGAAGCTGAAAAGCACGGAGCGGACAAAGCGGACAGCTGTAGAGAAGAGAACATGTTTTCATGATTAAGGCATGAGCGTAGCCCTGGGGAACTGAGTCGTACCCCTGTCTTTGCCACATTTTTTCCTGTGTGATGCTAGTCATTTTTCACATGTGGTTGCTAACTGTGTTTTTCTTGGTGCTTGAGACTGTGGAGTGTAATTTGTAGAAGTGCTGAGTGCTTCCAACTGCAAGCAGTAGGCAGCGGGAGCTGGGCTTTGAGCGTAAGAACTGCTGTGCTATGGGCACTGAAAAATCAGGCTCCGTGCACCTCAACAGGGCAGTCAAGTGTAGCAGATACAGAGATTACAACGATAAATCTTCATGATTTTAGTTTATATGGTTGGAAACAGCTTTTAGGAGCTTGTCCTTCTTAGGATTGTTCTTCCCTATATCTAAAACAAGAACAGCARATTTCAAGCTAAACACAATTGTGAACAATTGCTGAGTTTAAGATATTTCTGCTGATCTAGACTTAGTAAGTACTAAGTGTTACTGTTTAGCACTTGTCTGTCCTTGATCTGCCTTAGTTTTTAAAATCTATTAAACGGAGACGTTACCATATCATTGCCCAAACAGTTACTGAGGAATCCACTAACAGCAACATACATTGTGAGTACATGCTTTTAGTGAGCATATGCAAAGCAACTGTTGAAGTTTCAACAACCTCTGTGTATTTTCCCCATAGCCTTAATGTTGTGCAGGCAGTGAAGAGGCCACTCTTTCAAAATATACCTCTGCTCCTTCGGTAAAAGCTGAAAAAGACACAAGGCTCTTTTTACTGGAAGATACCTCTTTAAGTGAAGAGTTACTCAACTATTTTCCCTCAAAGTAAGACATGATGGTTTACATTATGTGGTATACCTTATAAATCACAGATGATATGAAAAATGTATAGCATATACATAAACGGGTAGCTTATAGCAAGATGGGCAAAGCAAAAAACTGAAGTAGCTTTCATGTGAGAAGTAGGACAATAGAATAAGAAAGCAATTACTTTTATAAATAGCTTTGTCAGCTTAAATATACTGTATCTGTCATGCCTTGATCTTAAACGCTGTAATCAAATGCCAAAGAGAATGATGATTTGTAAAGAAAGTGATATTTATTTAGCATGTTTTCCATATTTTATTATAAAACTCTTCTACCCCCAGTAGTTAATCATAGCTTTATAAAACATTACATTTGGAAGAGTCTGTTTTATGTAACTACAAGAGGTACATTCAGTTCCACTGGCGGTTTTAGTTACATAGGTGACTGAAAATTACAGGATTTTTTTTTCCTTTGGTAATTGCAATCACATACTAAAATGGAAAAACAATTATTTTATTCATTTGTTTATTTCAGATGTTGCCTGTATTTTCTTTGGAACACACAAGGACTCAAGATGCACATAAGGACCCCAAGGTGGAATTTAGGGAATCCAAATCCACAAAAGTGATTCAGCTTTACTGGCTGTAAAATCCAAAATCATTTGGTGCCATTGGTCCTGTCAGTCTCCTAAGGGCCAAAATCTAAGTTTCTGTGAGTACACCAAACTCTGACCTTCTAGCTTCTGCGTGTTTTAATCCTATTAAAAGATAAGTCTGCACTTGGTTCCCAGAGGTTCACTCCGATCCACACATGCAGAGCATGCCTAGCGCTTACGGACATAATTGGCCACTTCCAGGAAGGATCTTGCTCGCTTCCCGTGCACACACAGGTGCCTGGCGACAGCCTGTGAACGTGTGGCAACATCTAACGAAGCAGTGAGTTACTGAGCATTCAGGTTCCTGCGTGCGTCACAGTCACTGCCGTATTGCTTTGAGCTTTAGTGTTACACAGAGGGCGATCCCATCGGATGGGGAATGCGGCTCCGGGAGGTGCCCTGGAAGGGGGTTCCAAGCCCTGCACCCCCCGTGGGCCACGCTCCGGCTCCCARGAGGGCCGGGGCTTCAGAAACATCCCTGCGTTCAGCATTCCTGTTCAGCAGACCGAAGAGCTGAACACAGCCCGTACGTATCGAGATGTGCTCACATAATCAGAAAGCAGTAAAATGTCTCAAGATTCGTTTGAATACGGTCTGCTCTCAGTTTACAGTGCAAGCATATAATTATAACCAAAGTGGAGATGAAACATCGCCAGATCATCCTTTATTTTTATCAGTACAGCAGACAGCATTGAATATTTTTAATTAGCATATTCTACTTGCATATAGAATAAAATTAGGATGAACTTAATTGCAAATACTTGATACAGTGTTTTTTTTCCTAAAGATTCTACTCAGTCTTTCACTATTTGGAGTATTTAATTCCAAGTTTTGCTTACTTTAAACTGAATGGAATTTTTGTACCAAATTAGGACAGCTAAGTCCTTCCACACAGAAAACTACTGAGCTAACTAGATATTTTTCTGTCATGTTGCCAAACCATACAGTAATCATACTGAGGATATAGACGGAAGAAAGGCTGCTCTGCACAATAATTCCATATAGGAATCACTACTGATTACAGAGAGGATACTTTATGGGTAGTGGTAAATTATGAGGTTTCTCTTGTAAGTGAGAACATTGATTTACATGAGTAATGCAAATGCTCACATGTAAGCTGAACTCAAACTCTGACTGTCAGCTGTAACACATCCTATTTATACCACAGATCTGTGCTTAACCACTTATATTTAATTATCGGTTGTGGTGCCTCCATTTTCTGTGTTTACTCAGAGTGAATCACATTTCTGAGGTCAAATGCAATGACAGTTACACTGTAGTTAGTAGATGGCATGCTTAGTTATACATTCTGTATGTGTCAGAGGACAAAATTTTTGGAGAAGAAAGGATGGGTATGATTCGTCAGTCCTTCCTTACATGAATAAATTTCACACACATCAATTTTATTCAGGGAATGTCTGTACTACACAACACAGTGCTGTGCAGAGATAGCCAAAGTACCTCAAAGGAAGCCAGCTTGGGTAACTGGAAGCAGTATAACCACATTGCTTAATGCTGCACACTGTCTAATTTACCCTGTTTCTTAGCAAAGTAAATTAGCTTTGGCAAAGCACTGCACAAATAGGCTAGCCTGCTTCCAATACATGAGCTAGCTTTGGCACCAATTTCTGCATCGTACTTACTGTGCATTATAGCATATCCAGCAGGATATGGACAGGACTGCTTGCAGAAAAAATTTGCAGATTTGGGCACTCACCTTCTATTCTGTACTTACTCATTTCAGTGGCACAAAACTTTGTTAACTCTTAAATGTCACTGCTCAAATTCAGTGGTGTTACAAAACCAAAATATCAAAGGAACAAAACACTGTTGCATCACTAAAGCACCTATTTGTGTTTATCATGCTTAAATATGCTTACATTTAATTGACAGCTGTAGCAAATTGCTAATTGGTAGTACAATCCTTCAGAACTTTAAACATAATTGCTTCTGACCCCCATCAAACAAAGACCATTCTTATTCCCAATGCAAAGCACCCCTATCATACAAAGACCACTATTATTCCCAGCACAAACAGCTTTACCAAAATCATAATGAATCACAAATGTTTTACATTGTAATCTCAGCAGAAATGTTTCATTCATATAACTAAACTACAGTTCAAAATGTCAAAGATGCTGGGTTTTTTTTAAGCAATCTGGTAAAATCAAGTTTACTCATTTGCTGTCTGACAGTACTGTTGATGGACCAATTTTTTCTTTCCATAAAATCAAAGACAGAAATCTATTGGTGCCAGTGGCAATGGGAGCAGATGCTAAAGCTCTGCCATATATGATTTTCTGGTAGGGATAGAATTGCCCTCCATATCTGAGAAATCATTTCAAACTATGCAATAAAGGGGACTTTTGGCTTCAAAATCAGCATCCTTTTCAGTACAAAAGCAATAGATGCTAAGCTTGACATTCCAAGAAAAACTATATTCAATCTACATGGTGCTATGCTTCCCAAATCTAAACAAAATATAAGTGAATGCATTTTGAAAGAGTGGCCTGCTTCATCCCCAAGACTTTACATTCAGAGCTAAATGCCTGCTGGAAACCCACAGTTCTGGTAATACACTGGAATATCTATTTATGCATAAATTCAATGTAATAAAAAAAGGGATAATTTTAATCTCCAGCTCTTCCAAAAAAAAAAAAAAAACAAACAAACAAAAAAAAACCTACACACAATAATCAAGACCTAACAACTAGATTCAACTCTTTCTACAATAAAATAACTAACTACCATAATGTGGAAGAGCCACAGACCCTCTAGAACAACTTTAATGATTCTAAATTTCAACAAAAATGCTTCATTTTATACAGTTATTACCAGAAGAAGGAATGTAAAAAAAAAAAAAAGAAAAGAAAAAAAAAATCAGAGGAATAAACGTACCCATATGGAAGACTTTAACATCCATGGCACAGATCTTGAGAATAATATCAGAAAATTGGCTGAATTAACTGTATCAGAATGTACTATGCAGGAGGACATGTACAAGTAACATGCAGTTCTGCTTTTCTCAAATAATAAAATAATTTTGATAAAAAGACAACTTCCCTCTCCAACATGAAGTCCTAATGTAAATGGATTTGGAATGGGGCTATAATCCCCATTCTTCTCCATAAGCATGTCTTTCTCATCCAAGTTGAATGAAGATGTCAGTATCATGAAATATATTCTATAGACATGAAGACAAGTTACTTCTTTATTTCATTTTGTTTAAAAATTCACATAGTATGATCACTGTCAAGCAGAAAATTAGATGAATAAATTATTTTTCTACCAGGCACTGGAACCTTGCAACATCCAACTCTTGCTCCATATTAATTTTACAGCCAATTGCCATTCAAACCCTGTAGCAATTTGGCTTTATTCTGATCACCACTCCTTTCACAATTTCATATTTTCCTATATAATATTACCATACCACTGTAAATGATAGAAGCAGCCTCTTCAAAACCAGTGATTGTTCCAAGGTGCTTGAATTTCTGCCTTAAAATGACCTACAAAAAAGAAAAAAACATGCTGACGTCTTTTCTTGGCCTTCTGATTACATAAGGAGCAAAAAATGATTTTGAAAACAATTTTTGGGGGTTACTTTTCATACAAACTATGCAGGGAGTTACCCAGAATTGCTATTGCTGGTTGCTTAAATAATGAAATGGGGCTAGTACAGTGATAACTGGAAGCTGAATGCCTGAAAGGAAGAAGGTTTTTAAATTCTTCATAACTATGTAGTTTCTTTTGCCTGTTTGTACTAGTACCTGGTTAACCAGTCTTCACAAAACAGCCAGACTCTGTTTCCTGATTAGTATCACCGAATTACTGTCAAAATACTTTCCACCAATATCTCCCATTTTTCCTAAAGGGAAAAAAAATGAAAAACCATAAATGGCAAGTATATATGACATTCTATTTCTAATTCAAAAAAAAAAATACCCTCTTACACTTCTACCCCCAAACAACCAACCTAATCCTCTTATCTTCTCCTTTGAAAAAGGAGGAATCYTTTTATAAACCAATAGGAAAACAAAAGGCATTTGTACGTGGCATTTCACTTGCAAAGGTTTATGTTTGAAAGCAAAAAACATTGTCTTCAGTCACAATATGAGACACGTTAGTCTTCAATAGTATTTTTAATATCAAGTTATTTCCAGTGTTTAGCACCACAGACTAAACACATTAGCTAATAACTGCTAAACACATTAACTAATAACTGTAGCTGGCAAGCTGTCCCCTATATTTCAAAGTAATTTCCCATTTTTATTTTTTTAATCAGAAAGTCAAAATCTTTTCTAAATGACAAAAGTGAGTAGTTCTGGATGCTGCTTTCTTACAGTTACCACTTAGTGCATTCCATTTGGCACAGACTACTCTAAGTAAATATTTTGTTTCTTTTTCTTTTTTAAATGAATCTCTGCTACTCTAGAGAAAACTATCACTGTTGAAGTTCCATTATTTTTTATAACATGAGTTAGAAGTTATGATTTACATTAATGAGTTGTTCAAAGGCTTCTGTTTGTGATAGCTGTAAAGAAACTGCACAAACTTGTTAGTTATAATCCACTGACAAAACTAATTCATCTAACTAATGAGCAAGTTTTTTAAAAAATTAGGTAGGTTATATGAATACTACATATTCTACTAAAGTCAGAATAATTAAACAGTTCTAGAAAAAAACAGTTTATATAAACACTAGAATGCATAGGTATTATTTTTCTTTGGGACAATTAAGCATAAGCAAAATATAAATGTCTGGTGCAGGGAAGAATCAAACAGAAGTGCTAAGAGAAACCGCTATTAATCTTTTATGCATGCAAAGGGTTGTATTGTTACATGAATGATTTAGGGTGGCTTCTGGAGTCATTAGTCATGACTCTATAACTAAGGTATGTTTTGCCCTAAAACACAATGTGAACTGGAATGTTTTTTCTTTTACAAACAGAAACAATCAATTGAAAAATTAACAAGTAATCCATTAAATATAACAAATACTACTTAAAACTTAAAGAAACTTAGCATTGTTGCCCACCCCTTTTTGTCCCAAGAATTCCAAATATTGTAGAAGCTTCAAATTTTTTAAGCTATTAAGGTTTACTTTAATTTTACACATGGATCATAATTGCTAGTTATAATTATTTTAATTCTTCCCTCTAATTACAATAGTTATATAAGCCAGAGAAGTATTTAGATTAACATTTCAGAGAATTGGCAAGTGGACCTATTCTGACACAAGAGTAAGTAAAATAACTGCCATTCTCTCCTGCATGCCAAACTGATTACTGATCATAAGAACTCAGAACACAAACTTTTAGGACAGAGATTATATCTATTTTGCATACAGTGTCTAACATACTGTTACCATAGTCTACAAGCAGGACTCTGTAATCCTAAAACAAACAAACAAAAAATTGAGCACTTAATGAGAGCAATTAGCTTCATCAGCTTATCGCTGCTAGGTCACTTGGTGCAACTAGGACCTAATGGACTACACTGCTTTACGCTAGTTTGGAAAAGAGCATCACTGTGGTCTGCCTTGGCTCTCCTGGGCTCTGCTGCTTTGTAACACTTGGTGACGCCTCTTCTGAAAGTCAGGATTTTAAAACATTTCCAAATCGATGCATATAATCAAATAACTATACTCTAAAACATCCTTCTCTAAAGCATTGTCTTTTATTGCTATTACATATACATTTGCATGGGAGCAAATTCATGACAAAATATTACATGAAGAGGGAATTGAGGTTGAGAATATAGAAAAATAATGTAAGAATGAAAAGGGAAAAGCCTGCAGTGTAATTATTCACCATTATAGCATTACAAACGCAAGAAAAAAGACCAAGTTTCTTTGAAAAGCTATGCCACCACGTTAAGGCCCCTGGTAAATTGAACCGTATCTTTTTGTGATGCTACAAAGGAAACATATGAAAACATTTACTACATCTTTAAAAATCATAGCCCTCTAACCTGGTACTACAAATAATAATAYGACATAATTACAGTCATGCAGTTATTACATAATACAGATTGTTTTTCCTCCCAAATTATCCTCAAATACTGAAAAGTCTTGTGTAGTAGTGAACAGGAGTGAACAAAAGAAGGGAATAAACAGGGGTCCAAAATAGAGGAAAGTACAGACTAGTACCACAATTCATATTCTGAAATATTTTATATTTTTCTTTACTGACAAAAACTTACAAAATCATATTCTATCTTGGATTGTAGACCMTGATTCCCATCTGGATACCATTTCTAAAAAAGAACAGTAGAATCTCCTTTACTGTCAGGAAAATAATCATCCAGATATWGTTAATCTTTAACTTATTAAACAAATAATAAGAAGTCCTTTATTTTCCTTGAACATTCTTGAAGAAACTMTCTCATGGCCAGACATCCATGCACAAAACTGCATACTTTTTTCCCTGCCTTGCAATGACTCACGTTCAATTTTWTTTTTTTTTTTTAATTCTAGGACCAAGACAATATGATGCACAATGTCCAATCTTTAATTAACTTTACTTCAGATCATTTGGCATTTTTGAAGCACACAATTGCTTATAAAATTGCTTACCTCGTACATAAACAAGGTAAGTAGGAGCTCATAGCACAGAAGTCAGAGATTCACTGAAGTCATTTACTTTCTAACGATAGCTTTTGTACATTGTTTTCCATTAAAACTTTTAAAAAATAAAGACGACATCAACATATTATTTCTGTCCTCTCTTTTCACAACCTCATGTAGGTCTACACTTGGACTGAAATTCTGCCTTTTCACAAAATACTACTCCCTAGTTAAAAAGCAGTAACAATGGATTATAAGAATAATATAAAAAAGTGAGGTCTCAACTCTATTACATGTATATTGCATTTATACACAAACAAAATGAATTGAACGCATCACAACTAGATTTTTCTTCCCTAGCTAAGTCCTCCTCACCAAAATGGTAGGACTTCTGTTTGTTCTATGAATGCTAAAACGTGTAAGTATATGAAGCAAAAGCCAGCTAATGACCAATAAAGAGAAATAAGTATTCAGATCTGGTTTTCTCCTGATTTTCAACTTATATTACTGTTCTACTTTAAAAGTAACATTCTAAACTCTATTCTACTATAATGTGGGGAAAATTATAGACAAAAAATTGCTTACACATTCTGGCTGCAACTTTGAGGTTGCTACAAAAAATCCAACTACCTTTCTCTCCCTATAAAAATTTGTTTATAGTCCCCATTTCTTTGCGCCAGTAACTAATGAACTCATCCTTGACTAAGCTCAGGCAAACATTTCACCTACCATTGTATAAAATGTAATTTCAATCAAAAATTTAAAAACGACCTAGAATAAAAAGTCATTAGTACATAAATGCACAACTATTAACTTACAGATCTAGCCACATGGCACAAATGCCATCTCTTGGTGTACCAAATTCCTGTGAAAGCTGCTTTGATTTCATTCAGGCTTGTGTTGCTGCATGACAACCAGTCATGTCTTCCTTATTTCAACTATTACTTAAGAAATAGGCATTTAGGAGCTCCCTCAAAAAGCCAGATCGAAGGAATCACCTAGGGCTTAACTACCAGTATAATAACAGTAACAATGACTGCTACAGCCAATTTGCATCTGAAAATGTGCGAAAGACTGCAGAGCACAGCGGAAGTAATCTGAGAGCAGGAACAGTTCATATTATGTAAAGGAGTAAAGAGTTCTGACACTGAAGAATGCAATTCACAGAATCCAGSAAAGTGTAGGGCAGACACAGCAGAGTGGTCAGAGACCTGTAATGGTGTGTGAATGGTCACCATATGGAGTTTCCTGCACCCACAAATTCTGCCATAGGCTTTCTCACCTTCTTATCTAAGTTGAACCTCAGAGAAAGTTTACCTGGTTAGATGTCGTGGCTCAACTTTGCTGAGTAAAAAAACACCAACAGGATTCTGCCTACATCAGATTCAGCTTTTCTCACAGCACTGGGTAAGGCAAGAATATCCAGTCAAGGCTCTGAATACCATTTAGCATTAAGGGGATCCTATACCTTGCCACAGAATTGGCCATAATGTTCTTTGTAGTAGAAAGAATACATTCAGGGGGCACTGTAATATAAAGAAGATAAAATTGACAGCTGATGTTGACAGTGAAAACTAATTATTCCAGCAGCAAGAAAAAATGAGATCTGCTTTCTTATGGATTTATGTGCTTTCTTCCTTAATCTTCTCCTTCCCACCTTTTTCTCAAACCACTGCCTGGACAAGGTCACAGGTACTCATGTTCTAACTAGCCAACATGGTATGAACATATTTGACTGGCTAGTTGCTGCAGAATGTTGTCTGAGTTTTGTATGCCTGCCTTTATTTCAGAAAATAAATTAATTTTTCTTTCTCCTCTATTTAAATACTCCAGGTTTTATAAAACTTGTAGGAGCTTAATTATTTCCAAGATTCTAACCCTCTGCGAAATTTGCTCTCAGGTTCAAAATTGCTTTGGAAAAGGGGAAGAGGACAGGGATCAAAAGGTAGAGACAGTGTGAAATAAATCTTTTTTTTTTTCTTAAGAAAATCAAATTAAATTTTACAAGGTGAAACTGCAGCACTATGCTTAAAGCCTGTAGAAAGCTACAAAGTCATCAGCTGAAAATAAAAGTAATGGAGAAAAATTGGTTGTATTACTGAATTGCAAGGAGACAGAGTCTGTAATATTATTTGAAAAACACATGTAGTCCTAGAATGTAGTAGCTGAGGAACTTCCAAAAGAGATTAAGAATACTAAAGTGATCATTAAGGGCACTGGTGAAATCTTATTAGCAAAAACCTTTACATCTGTCTAAGAAAAACAAACTCAGATGGAAACACAGGCAAATAAGGGATACTAAGATGATAAGAGAAATGAAGAACACATAAGAGGGGACTAGAAGAGGTTAACTTGTTTAGCCTAGCAAAATGAAGTCTAAGAGAAAATATTCTAATTCAGAAATTGGGTATAAAAATTAAGGAGGAAAAATAGCCATTGAGTATAACRTGAAGGACCAGTGTTGAGGTAAGAAAAAATAGCCACAAACTAGTCATACAAATCTAGGCTAGAAATTAAGTTACATGATTTCTAATTTTCAGAGAAGTTCTGAAACAGTACATGAGAACAGCTGAGCTACAAATTCAGTACTTGCTTGCCATAAAGAAAAACAGGGAAAAGAACCTCCAACTGCCTCAAATTATAATACCAGATTCCTAGCTCTTGGCTTGCAGGAAATATTCTGCATTTTGGTCCTTAGAGATATCTGTCTCCACACGAAGTTCCACAGCTAACTAAGCCTAAACTAATTATCCAGGTAYCTTTACAATCAGTAGAGGTTGATACTCCTTAAAGGCAAATGATCCCATTTGTCTTAGGCAYTGAAATATGTTTTCTTCTTCTGCTCAGTGGACCAATTATCTCATTTAGAAATTCTATTGCCTACTCCACTGACTTTCTGCTTAAAATAATCTGCTCTGTGTGAATACTCACTCTTTACTCCCCACTACTTGTGACAGATCATACTTTTATTCTTRGCATTTTGCCCTTTGCACTCTCTACCCAACTTTTCAATGGTCATTATTTCAATTGAAAGAAGAAATTGAATCCTTTCTGAAAATGCCTTCCTACAYATAAAAACACAATGAAAAATATTCCTACAAATTAAAAATTCCATTAAGTTTTCACCCTGGCTTGTTACAAGAAATCTTTTCATTTTTACCTAACCAAATGATTAATTTTCTGTCTTCTCAAAGTAATGCAATAAACCAGGAAAAGCTGATACTATTCTTAAGTCATTATTCTGCAGACTGCGTGTACAGTCTGAAGTTAGTGTTTGAAGGCTGTGGTACGTAAAAYGTGTACAGACAGTCATCTCAACCCAAAAAAAGTGTTACTCTTTGAGATCCATCCCACATACATTCCACGACCTTCCTCATCACCAGAGGATTCCTACCTGCCTGAATTCTCAGCTGGTAAGATAACTCTCGTCTACGTTACTCGGTGTTGCAGGGACAGCTGGGTGCTTCTGCTGGACCGTCCTCGACAGGACTCCTTCCACGTGTCTGTGGAAGGGCGCACACACCAGAAGGCAGTTTGCTATCCTTGGTTACTGTGCAACAGGTAACCACTCTTTCCTAGATCTAATTATTATCATCCGACAGGTATTTTGATGGGTCCAGAAAACTGAGCCAGGGGCAGATTCACCATGAGAAGGGGAGAAGGGGAATGCAGTCCAACCTGCCAGCGCTACCCAGGGCTGGGAGCACAGCAGCAGCTGCTTCCTCCATCCCTCTGTCACTGGTGAGGCCGGATACGTGGTCTCAACCTGCTTCTAAGCTGATCAGATATCCCTGCGGAAAACACAACAAACCTGAAAAGAAAGAAACAGAAAAGAGTCTGCAGAAACACTGACAACAGCCCGTGGCCCACGTCCTCCCGCCAGGCCCTGCCGCCCGTGTCCCCACGGGCCCTGCAGCACCGAGGTCCTTCCCGGCTCCCTACCACACCCGTCCCTTCCCATTCCCGCTCKTACAGCCTGAGCCCACACGGGCTCTGTTCCTCCGGAGGAGGGACGCGGCAGCACCCCCGGCCCTCGGCGGCGGCAGCGGCTCCTCCCCGCCGCCGGGCCCGCTGCTGTTTACCCGCTGCCGTGGTGACGGGCGGCTGCCGGGCCGCGTCCCCATGGCGACGCCGCGGCTCYGCGGCGGCCCGGCTAGGTGTTTGCACCTCAAGGTACGCCAAACCCCCCACTTCAGGGCTTTATCCTAGCTAGAAGAAGCATTCCTAGTTCCAACATTACAAGACGTCCACCCGCGGATTTGCGTTGCCGTTGGCGAGCTGAGGCGCSGAGCATGGGAGCGGCGTTAGCCAGAGCGGCGCAGTGGACCTCCGCTGGCTCCGGGCGCGGCACGCTTGAAATCACCCCCCTGAATGAATCTCTTTTACATGAAATTATTAAGTTCGTGGAGAACTTCAGCACGCGGCATCCTCAGGAAGCGGCGTTCGTCTTCAAAGAGCCCCTCGAGTGGAAAACGCAGTTGGACTGTTCGGTGTTTGGAGCGGGCTATGAGACCGAGTAAGTCTGAGGGGCGCCGGGTTTCGAGACGTTGAAGGTGAACTGCGGCGCAAAGCCACGCTCATTTAACACGCAGRGAGCCCTGCGGTGCTCTGGAGGCTGAAGCGGATGGATTTTCAGCTGTTTTTACGTTGAAAATTTTTGAGTTAAAATGCGTAGCTTTCTTGGAGAGTTTGAGACTATCGCGTCTTGGTTGTGACACAGACCTGTTTAGTCTGCAGCGTATTGCAGAAGYGAGGGGGACAGGCTTGCCCTGTCTATTCCTAGGACTTTTTATGTGTCTAACAGTGATTAATGTTGTCTCTTCGGTTAGTGTTGGCAGTTGCTTCTAGTTGGACAGAAGTGTTTTACCGCTGTTACTGAGGTATATTAACAAACACAGGTTTGAATTACGGTTTCTTTGTGAACAGCAGTCTCCAAATGTTCTCTAAGAATAGACTATTTTAATATATTAAAGTCATAAGATTTCATAATATTCATAATATACTTCAATCATAAGATTTGGTTATACCGCTATATCTTACTCACCAAATATTCCAACAGTTCTTCTAGCATTTTCAAATTAGTACTGAAAAAAAAATGATAATCAGGAGTGTATTTTTCAATCCGACTCTAACTGGCTTTATTTTGATACTCAGTAGTTACGCTGCAGTAACCCCATGCATTTTTGTAATTCTCTGAACAGTGGCATATTGAAGTGCTGTAGAGATGCAGAATCATTTTTCCCRAAATCATGAAGCTACTGGAGAAATCTCCAAATTTTGTTTGAGAAGTAGGCAAATTCAGGTGTGGTTTCAATAGTACTGTAGTAACAGCTTCATTTTGAAAAAATATTTTTTTCCTTCTACCAGTCAGTTATTTTCAAATACATAAATGTATAATTTCCCTGAAGAGCTACCTTACATAATCCCTTGCAATTTTAGTTTTTTAGATACTTTTTTATTAATTTGGTTTGTAGAAATGCAAAGATCCCTGTTCTATACAACTAGTCTACAGTTATAATATTTAAAGAATATTACCCCCTCCCCAAATTCTATATAGCTTGCTGTGTATGGATACACAATCTGTTTTTTGCTGTAGATTCATAGAGCTTGATTCTAGAAAGAACTATTAATTCATCTTGTCTGAGATTTAATATGTTGCACACCATTAGAAGTTATTTGCATGAATGTGAACAGCATAATAAAAGTGTGCACAAAGCATTATCTCCCAGAAAGGCATTCAGTCTTAAACTGTAATAACTAAACTTTATTTAAATCGTTAGGTCTGACATCTGCCCTTCATTTACATGAAATTTGTAAGAATTCATTGTCTCTTTGGAAGTAGGCTACCAAAATATTAGGAGTCTCCAAAAAATATACAGGCATAAATATTACCCACAGCAAGGATTCAGACAGTGTACAGGGGGACTTGTCTGGCTGTAGTTTTAGCATTTATACTAAATACTAAGATATAGTATAAGATACTAGTATCTTATATGAAGAAGATAATGAGAATTGGGACACAGAAATAAGGAGAAGTAGCAAGCTTTGGCAGAACCTGAACAAGACAGTAACTTAACCTTTGGGAAAATATTTCAGAGAGAGATTCGAAAGGATGCTATCTGAAAAAAAAATRATATAATGAACAGGCAAACTGTTGCTGTTTAATTTGATTCCTCCAGTGGTCAAGAAAATGGAATTTGAAACCCTGTGAAATAAAAAGATTACACCAAACAAATAACTGACACCTTCCCTTCTCCTAACTGAAACTACCTACAAGATTATTTTTGTCTGTTCAGTTATTTCAGAATTCTSTTTAGTTCCAGAATAGATAAAACAGGATTTATAGCAAGGATAGTTGAAGGGGACTGAAGCAAGATGAGAAACAAGTTTGAAGCTTTTCCAAATAAATTTTGACATTAAAAACTCACAAAAAAGACTAAAACTAACTAAAATAGGAGTAGGAGACTTTACAAAAGGATTTAAAGTAGTATCTGAAATTTCTCAGAAAAGAATGTGAAATAAAGTCTCAGATGTGGAATAGATCAGTAAGGTGAGTGACAGCTTCAGTATCCTAGACAGGAAGCTTTGTGTTTAGGTAGAGGACAGCAAGCAATTTTAAGCAAGTAGTACTTACAGTGACAAACAGGTTACTGCAGAAAAGAAACTGAAGAGCTGAAAAATCAACTCTTCAGGCTGTGGTCACACAYCACAATGTTTCATGTTCGCAATGGGAAGGGAAATTGARAAATAATATATAAGAACCATAAATAAACATACATATATAAAATGAATTAATTTTATTTATTTTTATATATRTATAAAAGACTGTTCATATACATTCAAAGGGTGCGGGAATATCTCTGGTARATTAATTAGTATGAAGCATCATAAGCACAAGGGAGTTACTGTCCCCATTCAGAAATGCCTTTATCATCGTGGAAGGGGAACACTTAGAGGCAGAAAATGAGTCCCACAGGTCTTGTTTGAATCTGGGCACTAGCTGGGCTCAGATGGAGACAATGGCTCAGGCAGTCACAGAGTTGGATATGAAAGATGGAAAATCAGAAAATGTGAACCAAAAATTGTGTTGTCATTATGGCCATTTGAGTGAGTATTTTGATAAATGAGTCAGATCATTTTAAATCAGTTATTTGCAAACTCAGAAAGTCAGTTAACAGTATTGTAGAGAGGACTTACTGAAGAGGAGCTGACATGGTGTGAAACGGAACAGCAGGTGTGACCTGTCCTGTATGACTAGTTTTTCCTGAATTCAGCCTGTCAAAATTCCCTTAAAAGGTATTGCCAAGGTAAGACAAATGAGTCACCGATGCTGGGTTACAGTGAATAAATGGGCTTAYCTCATAAGTTGGTTTATCATGTGAAGCTTGAACAAAGTTCTTAGTGATAAATTCTTCCCTAAAATTTGCTGTTTATTAAAGTTCTTATTTTGAAACTATATAATTTCATTTTCCAGTGGAACAACTGTTCAGTCTGAAGCCAAAGGTAAAGATGGACAGCCATTGCTTCTCCTCACAGAATCAACTCTCAAAGTTCGCAGTTTTGACCAGCTGTCCCATTTGCTAAATATTTCWATGGAAAAAAAGTTAAAGGAAGCACAGACATGCCTTGAAGGTTTTCTTTGTTTTTTTCCACTTTTCTCTCTCTTTAAAAATGTCTTCTCCCTGAATTTGTGTTTATGAAATATGTAGAAGAAATGCATGCATTTTAAATATATTAGAAGGTGTTGATTCATGAAGGTGGCTAAAAGTGCTGATCCAGAATTTTATTAAGTTTCCATTTCTTCTTTCATTTGCACAGAAATCAATAACAGAGAAATCTGGAATAAAATTAACTTTTAAAGTTAACTTTTCCATTTTCACGTGCAAATTCTTGTATACTGAGTACTACCCCAGCTACTGTAACAGATGGTAGGTTTATATTTCAGAAAAAAGATGTCCCATGGGAAGCTCTTAGCAGTTTTTCCTATGTTTATAATTAAGTACCCTTTTAAAAAATGTTGATTCCTTAAAAAATAGCCAAAAAAGCTATTTTAAGCTATACTTAAGATATTCTTACCTGTACAGGGTTCAGAGAAAACGTTTCCAGGTCCTTCTCATAAAGACTTTTAGAATACATGTACTGGTACTTCTATTGGATCATATTCAAGTCCTAGCTTTTCAAAATGACAAAAAGACTTTGATATACTAAATTGGATATCCACTTTGCATTAGAATTGAAAGGGATAGGTAATACTCTTTGGTAACATTAGTAGAAAGTAATACATCAGCAATACTAGAATGTAAAYGCTTACACTGCATCAAACTTAAGGTCCATCTAGCCCAGTGCCCTATCAATGCCATCATTGATCAAYCATGAATTAGTGGAAAATATATGAACAGGGTCGTCATAGTGAAACATTCACAGATGTATGGGACTTCATTTGCAAGAACAGGGCAAAATGTATTTATAAAACCAACTGACAKGCAGTTATGTCACTGTTTACTGAAAGGAACAGCTAGCATAGCTGAGGAAGTTAAGGGACCATTGGGAATGCTGCTAGAAAACTTTTAAGATATCTTTTAACACTAAATCATATATCCACAGTGACCCACTTTCAGTGAGTTAACCCATTGATTTTCTAATTTGATGATAATACAGATATTTTCTGGGAAGAGCAGTGTTGATAAAGAGAAGTACATAATATTCACCTCTTGGCTGAGTAAATCTTAGTCTTCATTATAAAAAGTAAATTTGTTTATTATCAAGATATTTTTACATCTTAATGTTTTAATCTTTTTAAAAGTTAGTACTACACAAGTGTATTTCAGACTACAACAGAGGAATGAAAGAATTTCATCATATAGTCATATTTGATAATATTTGATRAATACTTATGCACGTTATTAAAATTCTTATAAATTAACAGTTTTGAAATTATTTGGCATTTGAAATAAGAACAGTGTTAATTTTTTAATCATTTTTTACATTATATTGATGTTATTTTTTGTTTATAGCTAACAGAGATCCTATAGTGAATATTCTTGGCCCTGGATATGGGACTGTTGAAGGAGAAGATATGTCCATGTTGCATTTACTTGATAAAGTGAAAAAAGATGATGACCCTGAAACAGAGATTAAAATGAAAATCTTTATCCTTCTTAATCAGCTGGATATGCAACTACTTAATAGTTCTTTAAAACACATTTCACAGTAAGTGCATTTCAAATGGAAACCTAGGCATKTCACCAAATATTTTTTGTTGTTGTTGTTTTGTTAACTTAGGTTTGTTTCAACCCATATCATGTGCTTTCAGTGTGATATAAAGAAAGTTAAAGTTACTGAAACTTTTACTGTTCACTAATTTACTGAAAAAACATTTTTTTTCCTAGAGATCTAGCTATGGGTGTGCATATGTGAGTGTGTGCCCATGAGCATGTTTGKTTTTTTTCCCATGTGTTTTGCATTTTGGTAGCAAATTGAAAAATTCATACAAATAACACACTAACAGTGAATTATTTCCAGGAAGATGTTTATTTTTTCTTGGAGGCATATTAGAATCATAGAATCATAGAATCAGTAAGGTTGGAAGGGACCACCGGAGATCATCCAGATCATCCCTGCTCAGCAGGGTTACCTAGAGCATGTTAGACAGGGTTGCATCTGGGCGGGCCCTGAATATCTCCAGAGAAGGAGACTCCACAACCTCTCTGGGCAACCTGTKCCAGTGCTCCGTCCCTCTCACAGGAAAGAAATTCCCCCTCATGTTCAGGCAGAACTTCCTGTGCTTCAATTTCTGCCCATTGCCTCTTGTCCTGTCACACGGGACAACTGAAAAGAGTTTGTCCCCGTCCCCTTGACACCCTCCCTTCAGGTACTTATACATATTGATAAGATCCCCCCTCAGTCTTCTCTTCCCCAGGCTGAAGAGGCCCAGTTCTCACAGCCGTTCCTCATAGGGCAGATGCTCCAGCCCTCTGATCATCTTCGTAGCCCTACGCTGGACTCTCTCCACTAGCTCCATGTCTSTCTTGTCCTGGGGAGCCCAGAACTGGACACAGTACTCGAGATGAGGCCTCCTCAGGGCTGAGTAGAGGGGCAGGATCACCTCCTTTGACCTGCTGGAACACTCTTCCTAATGCACACCAGGAGACCATTGCCTTTCTTGGCCACAAGAGCACATTACTGGCTCATGGTCAACTTGTCTTCCACCTGCACTCCCAGGTCCTTCTCAGCAGAGCTGCTCTCCAGAAGGTCAGCCCCCAGCTTGTACTGGTGCCTAGGGTTATTTTTCCCTAGATGCAGGACTCTACACTTGCCCTTGTTGAACCTTGTGAGGTTCCTCTCTGCCTACTTCTCCAGCCTGTCCAGGTCTCCCTGAATGGTAGCACAGCCCTCAGGTGGATCAGCCACTCCTCCCAATTTAATATCATCAGCAAACTTGCTGAGGAGGCACTCTGTCCCCTCATCCGGGTCATCGATGAAAAAGTTGAACAGAATGGGACCCAGTACTGAGCCCTGTGGGACACCACTAGCCACAGACCTCCAACTGGACTCCATGCCACTGATGACAACCCTCTGAGCTCTGTCTTTCAGCCAGTTCTCAATCCACCTCACTGTCCACTCGTCTAGCCCACACTTCCTGAGCTTATCTAGGAGGCTGCTATAGGAGACAGTGTCAAAAGCCTTGCTCAAGTCAAGGTACACAACATCCACTGCTCTCCCCTCGTCTACCCAGCCAGTCATGCCATCATAGAATGCTATCAGATTGGTTGAGCAGGCTTTCCYCTTAGTAAATCCATGCTGGCTACTCCTGATCACCACCTTTTCCTCCATATGCCTGGAGATGACATCCAGAAGGAGCTGTTCCATCACCTTTCCAGGGAYGGAGGTGAGGCTGACCGGCCTATAGTTGCCTGGGTCCTTCTTCTTGCCCTTTTTGAAGACTAGAGTGAATTGGCTTTCTTCCAGTCCCCAGGCATCTCTCCAGTTCTCCATGACTTTTCAAAGATGGTGGAGGGTGGCCTGGCAACAACATCTGCCAGCTCCCTCTACTTCAATATTAAGTATTACATTCAGTTTGTTATGTAGTTATGAGGACTTCATATTAGCCGTGAAACTAAAATTCACTAAACTAACAGATAAAATGAAAAAAAAAAAATTAGACCATTTCTATTTTTTTTTGCCACCACTAAGACTCAATTTGCAAGACAAAAGTCCTATTATATTCTATTTTGATTTCTCTGAGGGTGTGCTTTTGATGAATAGATTTTAGACTGTTTTCTATTAATTGCAGAGAGGTAAGACTAAATCCAGCTGCTGTAAATAATGAGGTGAATCTTCTCAAGCATTTCTCTGGAAAAGGAGAAGATACAGTACTGGAATCACTGGAATATACATCAGGTTCAAATTTTACATTTTGCTTTTGTTTTGCTTTTGTTTTATCATATCTCRCATTTATATATACTCTTATTAAAATACTTGCGTTCTGTGTGAATTTGCTAAAATAAATTCACAAATTAATTACACTGTTTATTTCCACTTTATGAAGTAGAATAAGATTTATCTTCACATATGGAATGTTCTTCTTCAAGCTTTACTTGTAGAAATAAGCTCCGATCATATGACTGACTTCACTGGAAGCAGAGGAAGAAAACAGAATCCCTGATCATGAAAAGTGCTGAGCATATGTTGCAATTCTTTGTTGGATCAGGCCCTKGTTCTCAGCACTTCACATGATTAATTCCAGACTGAGTATAAATTCTCAAGAGTAAGATATTGGTTTAGGGCCTTCATTTGTATACATGTTATATTAATCATCAGGCATAACTATTAGAAATGTATATTTGAATCTAATAGAAACACTATTGCTAATTGGTTACAGATTACACTTTCTCTAATGGATGCCGAGCCCCTCCCTGGAGACAAATGCATGGAGAAATTTGTTATTTAATCATCAAGCCACATGACACTGATCCTTTGTATATCACCTGCAGCACAGCAGGAGTATATTTAAATGGAGTAAGTAATAATAAAGGACACCTTGAAACACTTTTATGTGTTGAAATCAAAACTCCAAAAGTTTTAGGGTAGTGGTATTAAACCTATTAGGGCCACAGAGTTGGTTTATTGGTGCTGAAGAAAAAGACACAATAATAAACGTATACTGGTTTTTGTTTATTTTTTAAGTGCTTGTTCTTTAAGTGTTATACRGGGGGTGTGTTCTGCACATTCTACTAGCAGTGTTCATTTAGTCTTTGCAGTTGCCCTGAAAGTCCTTAACATGGTTCCTATATAAAAGGCACTGTGGGACTAGATGCTTCAGTAGTTTCTCATCGCTCTTGATCTGAGGTATAATATTATTGTCTGTGACCAATATAGTTTTCTTTTGTCTTTTTTAAAATCATAAGTAATTCTTTTTCCTCTCACTAGAAGCTGTTTAGATCTTATGTTTCTCCTTTCTTCTGCTTTTCATTCCAGTTATCTCTTTCTTTACAGATAGGTTTTATCTGGCTGTAATAGTCTCCCTATGTGGTTTAAGCAGTGACTAAAACTTTTAAACTTATTTTGAAGAGATATGGATGTCCCTTGAAGTGTAACTCTACTTTTCGTAAGAGTTAAAAAATCTAGGGAAATTTTGGCTTAGGATGTTTTTAATGGATGAGGTTCATAAAACCTAGGCTCAATCCAGTCACATTATTTTCTGATYCTTTTGGACACTTGCCATACTGCATCAGAAGCTTATATTTAGTTGGCTATTTGCTGTCAGCCCTAAACAYCTCTCAGCAGAACTGCCCACAGTATGATGCACTTTAACTGATAGTAATTACTTGCAGACTTGCCTGTTAGGCCTTGATTATCCTTTGGGGTTCATGGAGATGATCCATGCATCTTCACTAACCAATATTGAAGTTTCGTGGATTCTGTGCTAAGCATGAGGCTTCTGCACATAGTTCATTACAATATGACCCTTGTGCTCTTTAGCAGTATTTTGTCATGCAGATTAAATGTGCTGTATAAGGCAATACTATTAATAATTTTAAATTTATTCCTTTTTTAAGGGTAAGCTAAAGGAGAAAGATGATATTGACTATGAAAGAAAAAGTGACATATATAAGGATATTGTCACATTCTTAAGGGAAAGATCACCTAGATTTGTAGAAAATATGTCTAAACAGGTATGTATTTACTGCTACTGGGTATATGTTCTCCTTTGTACCAAGTACATCATAGCTTGATAAGAATTAGATTATATAAGTTATTTGCAGAAGTTTTAGAATTCTGTTAGTATAAAAGAGTAGTAAAACATGGCTGAATATTTATACTCTATATCAAAACTAAATTTCTGATTACATGAAAAATTTTGAGGAACTTGAAATACTTTTACTATTGTTCTTTATATTTATTTAACACTTTCTTCTAAATATATTCCTATTGAATGTAGTTAGGATACGACATAAGACAATTATTCTCCATAAATGAACCRGTAAGTTAAAAGTATTTTTACAACATTAATACTATGTCACTTTTTAAAGAACTCTTCCCAGTGATTTTAGACACACTTTAAGACTTTGAAATGTTTCAAATTTTTGATCTATTTGCTTTGTTTAATTTTACCGTATAACATGTCTGTTTGGAAAAGTTACCTTGTTCGAGTTTTGTCTAACTCTCATTGAAGAAGCAAGGTCTATAGTTAGGTGTCTCCAAAGACCAGTTTTAATCAGTTCTGCAGCTGTATGCTTCAACCAATTGTATATGGTACAGGATATAAGGATGAGTTTCCTAAGCTATACTTACATTCATACCACTACAAACCATGGCTGGAACAAAAGTAGGAAGAGTTTGCATGAAGGGCTTCATGCAGGTTTTGCCACTGCATCTTGGGTGTCTGGACTGGAGGGTGCTAGTTTGATACATTTCCTGAATTAGTTCTCTGTATATGTATTATTAGGCTTTTTGTGTATCTGTAAACTGGCTGCAGATATCAGCCTAGTTGTAAAGGCAGCTTAAGCTCAGACTAGTTGTTCTGGTCCTTCTAGGGAGAACCTAATAACYGGCTTATCTTCCTGTTAATTACAACGTAATTGTAATTGCAAGTGTGGTAATGACCAGTGTATGTTCAGGTATTTGCACATGGAGAAGAGCKGTCATCACAGACTTTATTTGCTGGCGTGTCTAAACACTGTGTGAGGTTAGTTTGGGCTTCAGAGAGGCTTTGCCTCCATTGTAGTGAGACTGGAGATACAAGTCTTACTAAGTAACARCTCTTAAGTTGTATATCCCCCCCATGCTACCATATATTCCTTGATAACACATTCATTTGTGTTCTGTGTTCTAAAAATTAAAACTTGCCTAGCTTTTGTTTCTCTGAAAATAGCAAGCCGATTTCCCTTTTCTATCACAAAAAACTCTCATCAATGTGTGATTAAGAGAAAGGAAAGCCTCACAGTGTGAGTCCTAATGCCTGGTTAAAAAAAGCCTCTAGATCCCTAGATCTCTCTAAAAGGTCAAAGTTATTCATGGAGAGGGCTTCTACCCCTGATCCATGACTATATGGCCCGCTTTTTTTGTAGCATAGCTGGATTGGAACTTTACAAACATACCTGCCCCAAGGAATTGTCCTAGATGGACACTACTGCAGGATAGATCTCCACTGGAAAACAGTGTATCCCAAAGCCTTATACAATTGAATACTGGTGATCTGGATCCAGTTGGACCCAGGCTTAGCATATTTTTGCAGGAGTTTGTCCAAAGACTAACAAAAAATGAAAAAGAATATAGGAATGAACAATTGTCATAGGTATATAAAAGTTTTCTAATTAAAAAGATAGCAAAGGATGAGCAAATTTAGAATGCTTATATGGAATGTGACATGATATATCTATTAAAATTAAGCTTCATAATACTTAAGAATTGTAATGGTATTAATGGTATTTTATGGTATTTTTAATTTATGGTATTTTGGAATCATAAAACAGGATTTTTACAATATTTGTTGTATTTGAAAGCAAATAATATCACATTTTGGTTATCTTTCTGTCATAGAATAATATGAGGTTTGATCCAATATGTGAGATCAGCTTCTAATTTTGCATAAAAAGTTCCCCTCATCTGATGTTATTCTTTATGGAGCACTAGAAATGTTAAACCAGAAAAATACMATATCCTCATAGAAAAGGTCAACCTTCTATGATAACATTTTTCTATAATCAAAATGACTTTATTTTTTATCTTCATTCTTTGTGATTCAAATATAAATAAAAGCTCCACTTTTTTACACGAACTGTCTGATGTAAACGTCAGAGCCGATTGGTATGCTTCCAGCTCACATAGCATGTGTTGCCACTAGGCCTCAGTCAGGCTACAGTGCAAGTGTCTTTGGCTTTTATTTAGAACCCTACATTATCTAGAATAAGGAGCATCCTATTTTATCTATTACAACAGAATCTTGTAGTGTCACTATAATGAAAATTGTTTCATCATTCTTGTTAAAAGTTCTTTCTTCAGATTTCTAACGTGATTATAACAGGTTTATTACATGGTGGCAATATTCATTACAGGCTAAAACCTGTCAAAAGTTTTAATTATGATTATTTATATGCAACATTAATTATGAAAAGAGGAAGAAATTAACAGAGAATTTTTCCTTTGCCTTTTGTCTGATTTTCTGTGATGTAGGGTTGATATTTACTACTTTGGAGATTCAGATGTTTGACAGTTCTGAAAGAACAAAACATTTCAAGTTGTACGCATAAATACAGTAGCTTACATTAAAAGCAGTAGAATTAAACTTCTAGGTTGTTCTGTTTGGAAATAACATGATGTAATAAATTATAAAATGTGTTTTACTTATCCCACACACAAATATTTATTTAAATTTTTATCTACTTGTTGGTTTACATTTCATAAATATGACAGTGTATGAAAGCTTTTAGTCATAAGTACTGTTTAAACATGTTTTCAAAGTGATCTGGCTTCATTTGATGATAGTGAAAGGTAAAATATGTATAATATATAGATAGATAAAATATATAATTTAAAAATAATTTTACAGTTCTAATTCTAAAAGTTAATGCAGATGTATCATAAAGCATATGCCTTTATTGCTTTTGTGATCTGCTATTAAAGAAATTTTTATATTTATTAATAAGAGTAAATAAATATAACCTATCCTATTCTCCTTCAGCTGTCACATAAACCACTTGTAAATTTACACCAAAGAACTTACTTAAATTATACTGTTTTAGTGGATTAAGAATATCATATCATGTTGCCCTGTTTAAGAGCTTRTTTAATAGATTTTACATTCCTAATACTGTAGAGCTGTAGTGCATTTGTATTGAAAGGAAAATCAACTCCACTCTGAACTCTGAAAAGCGGGGATAGTAGAGAATGTAAGAAGATAGTAATTTCTGCTGATGTACAGAGGCGGGTTCTCAGAATTTCACCTTCCTATAAGTATGAATTAATGGAAAGTATTTATATTTATGTTTACAAAGAAAAATTTCTTTGCTATTGCTTGAATAAGTGAATATTCCCGTAATTTTAGTAGTGTAATAAATAACATCTATTTCAGAAGTTCCAAAAATATTGACTTGTTTTTTTAACCTTATTTCCAAGTTTGCCTATATGAAATTAATCATGGCTGAATATATTTTTGATTTATTTTCTGGGGAGAGGAWTACAGTACATGTGTGTAGCATAACTAGTTAACGTTTACAGTATCTTATTGGCATATTGGCACATACTGCATAATTAACTTTTATAATATTTTATTGACCTTGTTTAAGCAAACATTTAGAATTGCTCTATTGCTGTATAGTAGCTGGAGGACACACATACACTCTAATATGTGCTAAGCTGGTCAAGCTACAGCATCAATTCCCCAGTGATGTGACTTGTTTAGTGTGTGTTAAATTGCCTTGTCTAGACTACATTTTTAGATTGAGAGAATTAACATGAGTTAGTTTACAATTAGACAATTGGATCAACAAGYCTGGAACAGCTAATTCTCATCACAGATTAATCAAAGACAGACCATATTGCTGTGACAGTCCCCTTAAAATTGCCTTGAATCAGATATGTGAGGGAAAGTCTTCACCTATCTGGTAGTGATAGCTGCAATAATAACAAGAAGTAATGATTGYAAGCTGTCTTTCCTGTAAAAATTGAATATGTTCTCATGGAAAATAAGAGTTGAAAAGAGGCTTTTCTCTTCTGGATATTTTTGATCAGTCATGGTACCAGAGAGAGAAAGTGGAAGGGTTGGTACATACTACTCAAATCCATTCTTGTACATGAAATGGAATATGTTTATATTAATTCTAAACTATATCCAATTAAATTACTTGGAAATAAAGTCTAGCAGTTTATCATATCCTATYTTCAGCTTTATGCTTATTAATTTGGGGGGGGGGGGATTTTTGTGTAAAAACTGTAAATCTTTTGTGCAGGGAAATAGCTTTTATATGAATAGTCCATTTTTCACCATAGGAATTTTCAGATTAATCTGAATGTTTCATTCTTTGAAAGACAATCTGATTTTATGCCTAAAATCTAATTCTATATCTAATACATGCAATTTTTAAGGACTACATCCTGGAAATTTTTGTATAACATTATTTTAATATGTATTATTCATACAGCGCTATGATTGACAAATCGTGTCTCTTTCTTTTATTAGGAATATAGCTTTTTTAAAGAACCAACGTCTGAAAAGTTTTATCAGCATATGGAAGTAGTTGATGCTGAGGACTCTGGCCAATCCCAGAAGCCTCATGAWTATACAGAAAAGAATGTATATGAGAAGACGAAAAGTTCTTCTGTGAAAAGCAAGTCCATAGACAGCAAAAAATTAGAGCCATCTCTGAAGTGGAAGAATATTGTGCATGCTGTTACCCACAGGTATTTGTCTTTYTGATTGAATTTTCTCAAGGATTTCTCTAACGTGTGCTAATGATTGGTATGCATGTTACAGGTTTGCATTATTATCTTAAGAACAACAAGACAAAGTCTACTACAGGTACTACATGCAGATTTTAAAGAAAGAGTATTGACTAGCAAATTAATTTCTCACAGTTGTCTCCTTTCAGCAGCAGGACAAGGCAGGGCAATATTTTGCAACAATATCTGCAGTACTTGTTCCTCCAGGACTGTCATATTGTCATATTTTTAATGTAAAGTGCCCTTTAAGGCAACAAAGAATAAACAGTCTTATCTAAATAACACTTTCTGAGGAAGGCAAAAGAGATCCAGGATGCAAAAATAGGGTGACTCCTGTAATACCTGCTTTTAGTATTTCAAAGTCCTATGAGTTCCCTTTCTAACTTTGCATAACAACAGCRTTCACTGAGACCATCTCAACATTTAGACACCAAAAATAGAGTTTACATATATTGGATATTAATACATTCTTCTTCTGAAATCCGAATCTTGTTCAGTTTCAAGTGTTCATAGAGGAAGAAGGAGAAGGGCTTTGGTGGCCATCCTACAGAAGAAAGAAGTCAATATCCTATCAAGCTTAGGATTTTGGCATGTTGCAAGAGACATTTTAAGAGTTTTTGGATGTAAACAGGAGTCATCAGATACAAAAATGTGGCTGTCTAAGGACAAGGAACTTTTCTTCTTCTAGGACATTAGAGCCTAGATGTAGTGAAATTGGRTCTAATCATAATTTTGTGCACAAACCATGGGTAGTCTTCTCTTTTACTGGTGTGATTAAGATAGTATGAGTAGCCCAAGCTCAAAAGGACATTTAATTTTCAAAACATTGTAAATTAGGGGCAAGATATCACCAGAGACTGTGCCCAGCTAGGCCTGGAAATCCTTGCAGAATTTGAGGAGAGCAAGATGAAAACTATGGAACAGCTCAGTGGACAGATTAGAACTCCTCTGTTTRGAAAAAGATGACTGAGAGAAGATAAATTAGAGATAAAAAATAGTGACTAGAGAAGTTGAATAGGGAACAGTTATTTACTGTCTCTTCTAATACAAGAACAAGGTGCATGGAATGAAACGAGCAGATGAAGTTTCAGAACAAAGGGACATAGTTCTTCACATAACATGTAGTTACGTTCTGAAATTCTTTGTCACACGATGGTAAAGGTCATTAACTTACTTGAATTCAAAAAGCAACTGTACAAATTCAGAGAAGAAAAAGCCATCTAAAATTGGTAATGTAAGGACACTCAGGAAGTCCCTGAACCACAATTTCCTGAAGAATATTCTGGAAGAAAAATTACTATATTCTTCCATTGTTCTTATACTCCTCCCTAGATAGCTGCCATTGCTCATGGCTGGAAATGATATCCAAGGATAGATGGATCTGTGACAATCTGACTTCATATACTAATTCTTTATTGTATTACATACAGGTCAGCATAACATATATTTTCTAATATTCCACTAATTTTAGTACAGCAAAATTAGTCACTTAAGACACAGCATACTTTCTTTTTAGTCAAGTTCCTTGTTCAGGTTCATAAGCTCTTATATATTTTTATGATATGTGTCCAACCATAACATTTTGGCTATATATATTGAATAACATTTTTTTAGCAAATATTTTAGTGACAAAGCTACAAAAAAAGATACTGAAGAAGAAAGGAGGAGAGGTACTGTGTCTAAAAAAATTGGAAAGAAAACGACTAGCATTTCTCCTGAATCTGTTAAAATACAACCAGCTTCAAAATGGTATGCTTTTTTTTTCCTTCAATTTATTTTATTTTCAATACCTATAATAATTGTCACCATACATGGTATTTGGTAGTGTTAATTACTAGTATTTATCTAAYGTTATTATTAGGAGATGATGTCATATCAATTTTAGAGGTACTTGTTCATATTAGTTTATATCTGGTAAAGGGGTTGATGCTCTTTATTTATTTTTAGTAAAACCTTAGAAAAGTATGAAGAAGTTAGTGAAAGTTCCTCAGAGACTGAGGAAGATGAAGAACAACCAGAACRTCACCAGGAAGGAAACATTGATTTACCATCAGAATACTGGCAAATTCAGAAACTTGTGAAGTATTTAAAGGTAAATTAGATGCTTTAATAAATATTATAAGAATGCCACTCTTGCCCGTCTACATCCCAGGACAACAAATTCCTCACCCTTTCCACTCTTCAATGTATTTTACAATAGTTCTGCTATGTAATACGTTCAAATTCTGGAACTGTGGACTTTCCTATCACCCACTCTTTTCTCCTACATTTTTATCTGCTATTTTTGGCTTATAGAGACCTTTAGATTAAGCCATCTGTTCAGTGTTATTTAAAACTTAAAAATGGTATAATTTCTTTATTAATTATTGGGTTTCTGTTTTGCTTTTTGGGTGAAACTTTCCAAGATATTTCTTTATGTGGATAATAACTTTCGAGAGTTTTTATTAAAACTGAATACTTGCCTAAAGTCTTTCATCAACTATGATTAATTCATGACTGAAATAATCCTACCGTGGTCTTGTGTCTGGATAGATGCTGATGGTGGACAAGAAAATATATGATAAATAGGCAGCCTCTAAAACAATAAAAACAAGTTTTTTACACAGACTTGTTGAAAATCTTTTGGCGCATATAAATATAGATGTTTACAATTCTGTATGTCTGACATACTTAAAAAAAAACTAATATTCTGGAAAACTTTAAAACTAATTACGTTTTTCCCTCAGGAGAAATTTCTTTACAAGTTTGTACTGGAATTTAAGTAACATAAGTTACTAATAAAAGCACTGAATTACTTGGTTTTTTGAATACCGCTACACATCCCACTGATACGATGACTGTGCTGCCATTAGGTGCAGCAGAAATACTAGTGAGGAGTAAGCAAAACTTTGGCTCCTTCCCATCCTTTAACCATTGCAGTAGAATAACTCCTTCTGTCTGCTAACAATGGTTAATCCACTCTCACTGCTGTTGCTCAGTTAGCATATGTGGGACCAGTGGCAGTGGTTGTAGCCAAAGAGAAGTAAAAATGCCTGGATAATATGAATCTCTGTGGTTCATTATGCCTTGACATTTTTAGGTTGGAGCTTTTGATTCATGACATTTGGGCTATACTGAAAGGCTTCTTTGCAAGTTTAACCTGGTGTAACATTCAGCATCTTACTTGCTCAGCTGTTGCCCTAATGCTAAGCACATTACATGTCCACTTTGCATGATACACTTGTTTCTGTTTGCACATAAATACAGTTCAAGGTGTTGCTTTCAAAACTTTCAATCTGCTATTTCTTCCTTCGTATTTTCCTGAGAGCTGAGAGAAATAACCATGCTGTTTTTTAATAAAGACCTGAGGTTCTCCTAGAGAGGATACTTGGAATTCATTACTGTTGATGAACCTCAGAAGTCTTTTCAATGGCGTATCTATAGACAGTATATATCTCTATCTATATCTCTACAGGTAAGGCTCTTCACTCCTGATTATATAGTTCTCAAGTTGTCTCTCCTACTTAGATCGTGAATATAGTCATGTTTAGATTTTAGTAGTGGACATGCTTCAATATGGAAACCTGTCCACAATTGCATGAAACTATTTAAAGTGTGAGAATGGTAAATGGAAATTTTCATTTTTCATGCTTCTCTACTTTAGAAATTAATATATTTTGTTCAGCCTATCAACAAGCAAAATTACTAAAGGCTTAGAACTAGAATGAGAGAGAACTTGATCAAATTGTGAGTACTTGGAAAGCAGTGTTTATAATTCCAAAGTCCATCATGTAAAAAATAATGTTAGGAAAATAAAATGAAAATTTGTTTATGTATGCATGTACACCCAAGTCTTTCAATAATTCTTTAAACTAGATATAAGAGAACAAAGAAGTACTTAAAAATATCTTTTAATACTTCACTAGTGATTCTTAGCTACGTAAAGCAAGAAATCCCTAGTGTCAGATAAAAATGAAAAGAGATGCCTCAGTGTCATACCACAGACAGTGGTTGAAATGCTTTATTGATGGAGTGCTACTTTAACTTGCACATGGAATTAATTTTAATTCAAGTATAAATACTGCAGTTCTGGCCAGACTTAGGAGATTTTTTGGCATTCTTGTTGTTCATGTAGGCAAGTGTTCATGACACATGCAACATAAGAAAAAATATATGTACGACTGCAATATTTAAGTATCTACAAATGCATTTATATAGAAGCACAAATTGTGGGGGGCTTGAATGTCTTCAAAGGTTGTATACATTGTATGCACATCTTAGAAATTGAACAAAATACCTTAAATAATAGCTATTTCAAATAAAAAGTAAGAAAATATGTAGGCTCAAATATTTTTGAATGCCTGCTAAAGGAAATRTGAATCTCAGTTCAGCAAGACCGTGTAAAAGATTAACCTGCAAAGACAGAACTTCCATAAAACCCCCCAAATACCTACATTTTGTATTACTGTTAGATTGTCACTAAAATTTAGGAGACAGTTGCTTCTTGTATAAAGTAAACCTGTCAGGTCCTGTGAATTGTGCCTGTAGACAGTATATTTGTACACCTCTTCATGCATTTCTGAAGAAAATTGAGTACACGGGGAAATTCCCTTCTGACTGCCTGCCCTTCTCCATTTCCCCTCCTTCGTGGGAAGGAGCAGCCATGCTGGAATTGCTCCTCTGGGAAGCAGCTGCTTCTGTGGTCTGGCTCCTCGTCCTACCTTCAAACTTCCCAGGCCTCTGAAATGGAAGATGGAGCATGTGTGCTGTTGCCATGTCTCGCCATAGGGTTAAGAATGGTGAGAGAAGGGAGACCAGCAAGACCAGTGTAGGTGTTATGATAGGCATCTTTGGGGGCTAGAGTAGATGAAATTAAAGCAAAGTGGTGTATTGATATTTATAACAGTGAGATTCACTCAGAAGAGCCTGTTTCAGATTTCATGGTATTTATTAAAATAGTGCCTCTTAAATATTAGATTTCTGGGGGAAGAAGTGCATTTTGCACATGAAAAAATTTAGGAATAGGGTGAGAGAAACATCTTACAAGGGTCTTTTTTACTAGAAGTGAGGAACATCAGGTAGCAGTGCAGAATCCTCCTCACTGCAGAGCTGAGATAGACAGAAACTCTGTCACTCATTTGCTATGGTTGGACACCGTCTTCCACATGACTTTCCTTGACGATGCTTTGTGCTGCCTTCTTTTAAGCATTGATTATTGCCAGTTTTAAGATGTTAAGAGGTGAATTAGGGCTAGTGACTGCACCAGGAATAACTCCAACCTCCAGAATAAGTCTTTAATCCTTTAAGCCCTTGTGCTACTCAGTTTTGGTTCCCTGTGTGGTGATTTATGTATACATTGTGCTATGYCAGAGTGAGCTCTGGGTACAGTTCTGCAGGACCATGTTAGTTACAGTATTCCTCCTTCAGTTTCTCACCTGGAAGGTCATTCTACTTTTGGCTACATTTCAGGAGTATATTAGTGAAGCCAGTCACATCTCACACCTCATATAAGATACCATTAATTTGGCAACTGTTTAAAATAACCCTAGTTATACCCCATTCATCCCCAACAGAATTRTGTTTCTTTTCTACTCCAAGATCTCAGATGTTGAACAAACCTGGTGACTCTTCCTGGCTGTTCCCATCTTGTGTCAGGTGCTGGAGCTGGAGAGAAGCTGTGGTGCTGCACAGGAGCAAGGAAGGAAGTGCCCAGTGTGTAACTTTGAACACAAGCTCCTGGCCGCCCACATACCCTGGTGCTGGGTAGCAGTGGTGGAGGGGAAGATGAGGCAAGAGAATGTATTGTTGCTGCTGCATCACTGGCAGGATTTGTTTTCTCATTTCAAGGAGCCTAGATTTATCAATTAGGGAAATGCAGCTGTGGGCTGATCTGCAGGAAGGAATAGTGGTTCACCTGGTTGAGCTCCTTGTACCTGGAGGGCATCAGGACTCTAGGGGAAGAAACACAGACAGTCAAAAGATGCAGGGAGGCTCTGCCAGGAGCTAAGGTGCAGGATTTGAGATTAGAGGTTCAGCTAGAGGTTCATTGTTGATAAACAGTATAGACTAACTATATTCCCCAGAAGAAGATGGGGAGACATCTTGAGGTTGAAATTCAAGGGTTTGGGTGAAAATAGCAGGAAATGCATGTATGTATGAAGAATAGGAGTGTGGAGACAAGCAAGATTGAGATTATTACAGAAAAGCGGTAGTACATTTTAGAACATTCAAATGCCACGATCTTAAAGGTCAATGGTGGTGCTGGTGGTGAATTATTTTGTACCCTATATACAGAATTTGGGAAGTGGTATTTTTCTACTCAGAGGGGAAGCAGCAAGCAGCAGTGAACAACTACTTGCACACTACCCTGGTATTTATTAGTATCAAGTCAGTCCCAGTTTATCTCTAAGATGAAGCTTGTCATATCTGAGGTCTAAGCTTTAGATATCTGACTTTAATTTTTGTAAAACAAGAAAAATAGCATCAGTGTTACTGTGTACCCGTTGAAGTAAAAATTGTTTGTTTACTTACATTACATATTGTAATAGTGCTTAGAAGTCTTGTGGAAGCCATCTAAACTCTCTGATGTTTTAGCATATCCCTGAATAACAAACTGCATAGAGAACTGAAAATACAAACTGTGAAGAACTCTGTAGCCCTTGACTTGGCTTCCATTTTCTCAGGAAGAGCTACTGGTGGATATAACCTTGCAAGTATAATTTGATACTTCAGTGATCAAAATAGAAGGTATGGATTTGGATAGACATATAACCAAATTTGAAATTACTTTTTGTGCAAACTTACAAATGTAATTGATCTGTAATTTTAAAATTTGGCCCTATATGTGTAATACAGGCAAATGTTAGAATCTAGTAGGAGTAGCAAAAATATCTATATAAGAGATACATTGTTCATAATACTAATTTTTTCTCAGTCTGTAGAAAACAGTTAACTCTATTTTCTTTATTTTTTCACATTAAGCAAGACTTGGATGTGATAATAYTTTAGTGGAATAGCTACTAAATACAAAATAAGTGTATATAATAAATTATCTGCAAGGCTGGTCAGTCTTGAAAAAATGCACACTGCACTGACAAAACAATTTTATGTACTAAATTTTATTATTAACTTAYTTTAATAAGTACAGTGTCTAACAATAAACCTTTCCTATTACATTATGAAAGTATGTATTGGGGGAATATAAAGGAGGTAGTTCAACTGAAACTGAAAGATCAAGATGAAAAAATGAATTTTGCTGTAGTTGGCTAAGTGGCAGGCTATTATTTTTCAGAAAACAACAAGTATATGAGACGTAATCATGTACCACCTGATAGTATTTCTAGGCACATGTTTGGTTAACCTGACAGCCTTGGCAGATAACCTCTTTATATCATTCTCTTCTCCACTGCTTGCAAAAGTCTTTTTTTTYCATTCTTATAATATTAGACAAGATTTTTTTAAATTCCTGTAAAGAATGTGATTGCTGACAAACGGAAGGGTGGGATAAAAATATGGAAAAACTGTATTTTATTATAGTTAAGATATGTATCTTTTAACAACCCAGCCAGTGCTGATCATGAAAAAGGAATCTTTCTATGATAAATTTACTGGGTAGGACATGCTGGCAAATGATGAACTTTCAAATTGTTATTGTAATTGGCAGCTCTAAAGAACTTGCATAGCTCTCTCCTCAAAATACTGTGCAAACAGTCCTTCCTCATCTTGAGACATATGAAGCAAATAACTGCCAGTTCATTTTTGACCATTAACACTAATTCTGATGAATTTCTATTTAGTGGAGGTTTACTTAATGTTCTGAAGGTCACCCACTCATAATTGTTTCATAGCTGATGAGGGGAAGAGCAGTACAGAAATAAAATAAAAAACAGCAAAAACGTACAATTCAACTAAAATGAAAAAGAGAAGATGATCTATTGGAATACAAGGGCACAGGGAGAGAACGTAAAATATATGAAGTTTGATTCTTTCCTTTCTGTGGGTTGTATTATATTGTAAAAGTAATTATGTTGTATAGATAAATGTGGTATTGTTCTGACACCATAACTACCATATTTCTAACATACTTGCCTTAAATAATTGCAGTTGCCACAGCTGTCTCAATCTGACTTTCAGCTTTATAATCCTGAAATAGAACTGTTGATTTTGCTAAAGAATTCAAACACGGTTGTCTCTGGAAGCTACCAAGACTTTTAAAAAGTGATAAAGGCATTTTCATTGGTTTTAAGGGTTCCATATTGGATTTAGGCTCAATTWAATCACAAGTCACGGGTTACTATATATACAGTTGTTTCAAAAGCATGCCTATAAGACATGCTTCAGCCGTGTCCCTATCTATATCTGTTTTCCCTATGCACTCACTAAGCTCATTATTAAGATTTTTTTATTTCTCCAGAGAGCATTTTTCTCATATATTTTTATACACTATTGGTATCACTTAGTTTTTCTTGCAAAAGCTTTTTTGGCTGCTTTCAAATCATATTGTCTTTTTTGGCTACCTAGTGCTTGTGCAAGCTCAACTGCTTGCTCGTTTTCCAGTAGTCTCTACAAGCACAGGTCCTTCCTAGTTCAACCTCATTAAATTTTCTGCACAGATTCAGTTCCACCTGTGTCCCAAATGACTTGGATCCATAAAAGTAAAATAAAATAGCTGCAATAACATTAAAGCTTCTATCATCGAGCCAAGTGCTATGCAAAATCAAAATTACTTGGGCAGGTCTGACATTTTATCACACAAGGCCACTAATACATGTATATTGTACACAGTGTATATGACATCTGCAAGTCTGCAGTCAGGATTTACAAGCATCAACAATAAGTGGAAAAACAGTACTGCTGTTTGTGTGGGCTGCTTCTTTTATTTAACTTCCTCCTAACCCCTTTTGTCTTTCTCATTCGATCCTCATTTCTTGATAATTTCTGCATATTCTTTGTAAAAATATATACTCATATTTCTTTCCTCAGATGAAGTGATGAGAGGTAGGAAAAGGGCTGTAGTTTTCTTCTTCAAGTGCCAAAAGTCAGCTACCTAGGTTGGGATTCATCTCATCTAGCTATGAATGTAAACAACATAGACATTCGTAGCTGAGCTGGGCATCCTAGGCTACTTGAATCATGAACAGAAAGAATGAGCACTTTCAGAGTGTGATTCATCTGCTGTTAAACATTTAATGCAGAGTGAGAGGGATCATGTTCATAACTTCATTATCTGCTGACTTGATCTCAATTAACAGGAAGGTAAGATGGCTATAGATCTGTGAATTTAGTTAGATGATTCCCCTTTCCAAGTCTTGTGCATTTGAAGTCTTCAGTCAGTGAACTGTAAAGTAGTCTTAAAGGCCTACTTGTACTACAAATTCTTTAAGTATTTGGAAATTAAGGGTTTGCATGCTTTTTTGCATTGTTTTACCTTTTTCCTTGGAGACCTGTTCCAAAATCAGCCTTTTTTTGGTAACTGCCTTATAAACTAATTGGCAGTCCTCAACTAATGGGAGAGTTGCCTCATCAACTTTACCTCCTCTACTAGCTACCTACTACCTAGCTTTGGCCTAACTGACTGAGTGACTGCCCTTGAGCTTTGTTCACATGCCTAGTATGCATATAGTCACTATCCTATAGGTTTGTCTTGCTTCCAGTTCTTCAAAACTGTTTCAGCAGACTACCAGCTCTGCACAGCTCTGTTTTTTCATCACCTCATGCTGCACTGTCCTTTTAGCCCTTCAGAGAGTGGGTTATAAAGTATCTTCTCATTTCATACRTTACAGTAATCTGATCTAGAAATCGCAGTGGGATTGGGAGCTTGTTGTCCTACATTACAATCTATTTTATTTTTCTCTCCAAATTTATCTAGATTTGAAAACATTGTGGTACATTGTCTTTATAAAATTGTGCAGATGCAACTGAGTAACAAATACACTCCTAAACTGAAAATTGCAGAAATGAGAAGAGGATGAACTTGCATTGTTAAAATATTATATTATATATTACCTTTGCCAGGTTTTCTGGAATCCCAAATGCTCTTTTTTTGTTGTTGTTGTTCAGCATTTCACTTCTCTCAGACTCAAGTTTGAGAATCTACTGAGGGGAACATTTAGCTAGTCCTAGAAAAATTAAGTGAAAACTCGTATGCTTCCACATGAACTACATTGGCTTTTATCTTCCCCGTAATAGAATTCCATTATTATATATTAGGATAGCTAACAAAATAGATACCTGTCTTGGAAGAGTTTTCAGGAGGAAATCAGCAGCTACTTAACACAAACTTCGGTTCACTCAGAAAATAACAGAACTGTTCTTTTGTTTGAAAACTCACTTCTTTTCAATTTCATAAAATACAATAGCAATTTAAACTCATTGTGTCCTAATATATATTTATATCACTTCTGCCACTGAGACAGAGGGTCAGGTGATTAATCTGCAACTAAAACTCTGCAACTCCTGTGCGCTAAAAATTGTAGTCCAATCTGAATATTTTGGATTCACCAACTTTGTGATGCCCATGATTTTCCACTGGCTTTATATTAATCTGTATGGTTTACATAATGCCAGGCTGTAGTCCAAGAATTCCAGAAGATTCAGGAAAGGGTGATATGACATATAATTAAGTTTTATCTGTTCAGCATTTTCTAAATATATATTGACCTGGTATATTCAGTCTTATTTTTTTTCCAGTATATAATAATTGCCATTTAGATATATATGCTAATGATCAAAATTATKATTTTATTATACATAAGAATGACARTACCAGCCACAAACACCAATTCTTGTTCAGTCATAGGCACACTATAATAGACATACGCTTTACAGTATCTACATAGTACTTATGTACTTAAAAGTGTAAATAAAATGCACTTTTACTGTGACAAATCCAACTTCAGCCATAGATCTAAACATTTTTGATTGCATTCAGCCATATTCACTCTTATCCACATACAAATTATTTAACTTAATAAAATAACTCTGAATATTTTTGGAGATGTTTGCAACCCCAAAATGGTATCACTTTTATTTTATTTAATCTTGCTATTTCTCATGAAACTGAAAAGCACTATGAATTCATTGCTATATCTATATTTTCCATGCATATATGTACATTTTTCTATGAATTGAGCAGCACATTTGGAATTAGTTTGTTTATAGTCTTACTAGTACTTTTATTTTTATTCCAGCAATGCTTTAGTTGAAAGTGAGGAACAGAAATATTCAGAAGGAGTAAATTGGCTAGTAGCACACAAGAATTCTGTCAGAGGGCTCAAAAGGGCCTTTGATATCCTGAGTCCAGGTATAATGCCTTCCTCTTAAAACTATCCTTCCTCCGGTGTCAGTTATGAGAATTCTAAACTTTGATACAGGTCTCCACAAGAGAAAGACCTATATGAAACCCTATCTTATCTTATTATTCAAATAGTGTAGTTACACCACATATGTATTGGAGGGTTTAAGCAGAAGGAATTGAGCAATGCATGCCACAATGTGGACTGTACTAGATGAAAAAATTCAGGTTAGATAGTCCATAGGTCTCCTGTGCAGCTCCTCTACAGCTTCAGCTGTCTCAAAAGCTAATGTTTCCGCCTGCTGGCAGAACATCTGCAAAAGCTTTAATGCAATTTATCCGTTACAGAGGTGACTCTAAAGGAAATTTTACATCTTTATTCCCTAGGCTTACTGAACTGAGATCATCATTTCGCATTTTATAGCCTTATATTGACTAGTGTGGCTTTTATTTAAGATGGGACGTGTGATATTCAAACCCTAAGTCTGTATATTTTATTAGGATATCTGTTATCTTTTTATTTCAGCACTGTTGTGGATTGATCATTTTAATTTTTTGAAGAAGAGAAGGAAATATCAAAAACATCTTATACTTTAAAAAAACATGATAATAAAAGTTCATGGAAAAAAAAGTAGAAAATGGGGCGAGTGCAGAAAGCAGGAGGTCATTTACTCCCCCTGTTTGCCTCCAGAACAGGACCAACATTTTGTGTAWCTTCTTGACGGATATTTCTGTAGCTTTTCTTTCTTTGGTGCTGGTTTCATTATTCTTCTAAACAATATAATTAAAATATTTATTTTTAATTATATTAAAATATTACATTCAAATTTAAACATCCTTGTCATTAGAAAGCTTTTCTAATGTCTGTCATAGATCACCCCTGATACCTTGATTTCTTGTCTTATTCACAAGAACATGGACATGGAAAATAGGCGGCTGTATTCATAGCTGGTCTTTGTACTTCTTTACTTCTTCTGTYTCTAGAGTAAGTAGCTTTGGTTCCTTCAGTTTTACTTTGTAGATCATACTTATCAGATATTTTGCTGTCTTCCTTTTGTCTCTAATGGGTTAGCCAACAGCTTTTCTGAAGTATAATGCCTAGAACTGGACATAGTAGTGGAATTGTGGCCTTATCAGTGCTGAAAAGAAAGATGATTGCTTGTGCCTTACAGGTTRCAAACCTGTTTATCATTTTTTTCCTTTATTTTTTAACCACAGCATTGTGATATTGATGGCTAATATTTATATTGTGCTCCACTGTTAACAGCAGATCATTTTTCTGGAGTACTGCAAATTAACCATAGACTTTGGCCTGTATTTGTACAGCTGGATTTTCCTGAGTAAGTTTAAAACTTTGAATTTGCCCTTTTGGAATTGCATCTTATTTTTTCCAGATGATTTCCTTAATTTTTTTTTTTTGATGATTTTGGAGCCTAATCGTGTTCTCCTGGCTTCGAATCATTTGTATCATTTTGACTATTAATGAGAAACATATGATCTGAACCAGGGCACAGATGAGGAACCCACTTGATGTATCTATCCAGTTTGACAGTGAACAATTGCTAGTTACTATTTGAATATATTTTTCCAATCAATTCCAGCTAGCCTTGTTCCTATACTTAACTAAAAAAAAATTTACATAAGACACAAAACTTAACTACAACTAATATATATGCCATTTGCTTCTTCTTCTATATTGACAAGACCAATTTAAATAGGCTAGTCTTAACATTGTTGACTCATCTTTTATACCACCTTAAAGACAGATACTGTGTTTGACCTTTCCCAGTTTTCTGGAACATCGTTTTTCCTCAGTGATTTTACAGATAAAATTGCTAATGGCTCTGACGTTGCGTCAGCCAATTCTCTCAGCATCGTAGAATGGATTCCATTAAGTTCAACTACTATGAAAACATCTGATTTATCTAAGTATTTGCTGACTTGTTATCTCYTTAGCATAAGCAGAGTGTTTACTTCATAATTGACGCTAAGTATACAGTACTGGAGCATAGTAAAGACTAATGTATAAAAATGCCCTGTTGAGGCTTTAGCCTTCTTACGTTTATTTATTGAAAGCTTACCCTCAATTAACAATTTTCTTGATCTTAATAATTACTGATAYACCAAACAAAATKATGTTTTTCAGTTGTATGTATGTCCCTTGGTAGTTGCATCTCGGTTTATGTCTTTACATGTTTGAGCTATCCTTTTATTTTCATTCTTAGTCATTTGTTCTTGACTTCACTGTCTGTATGATTCTTGAATTTCAGAGAACTGAAAAGCTCATGATTTTACTTGATTAATCTTTCTGCGTTTCATGTTCTTCATTCTCAATGGGAATGCTTTTGTGTTCTTAATGTAATTTCTTTAAGGAACTAATGACTCTTCTTAGCTTCCTCTTTCCTTAGACTTCTTCCCCTTTAAACCATGCCTTCTGGTTTCCTGAATTTACATAACAGCAATGGATGAGTTTCTGGCCTTCAACTGCCTACATTTTATTTCTATGCTATTTGAGATACTGCCATTTAAAAATATTGTTGTATYTGTGCAATATCCTGGGCAACAAAGTGTAGAGAACCTTCAAACTACCCTGACTTATACTGGGAGTCTGGATGATTTTGGCTTCTTTATGATGTAAAGGCTGCAAGATAAGCATGAAACCATCTTTGGCAGTTCTATTCATTGTAAAATCTATTTAACAAACTCACAAAGAAAAAAGTTAAATGCTTAAGAGTCTTAAAACGTATCACTACAGCTAATTTTGTTTTTCTTCCCTCATTAGAACTCTTGTGTGGTTTAAGAAAATGTAGGATGAGATTAAATACTACTTGTACCAAGTATTAGTACCAGCAACTGAGTGAGTAGCTATTTTCTACCAGTTTGGTACCTGAGGAGTCATCATAACTTGACGTTTTTGAGCAGTGGGGGACATCCTGTATTTGAGTGTGTTTCTGCCATAAGGTGCCAGAAAGTACTTCGGTATTTCAGAAGCACTGTCCAGTGTTCCCTGAGATCCAAAGGAAGATGCCAAGGAATAATTTCTGAAGGCCTGAGGATTTTTAAATGAAGAAAGATAGGACTCTAAACAAGCAGGTGGAAAGGTGGCCTAGATGCAGCCAAAAATGTATGCTCATGTCCTTTTCTGAATTACAAGCATTTAAAAAAAAAATAAAGTGATATTAAATCAGTTCAGAGTGGACTATGACTCATAGAGATATCACTGGCAAAGGGCGCCAAATGAGGATGTTTCTAGTGCAGTGGCAGACCTTGCGGTGGTCAACATTTTCATCAGTGTTCTGGATGTAAATGTAAGTCACTCCTCACAACCAGAAATGACAAAGAATATGGAATAACAGGGCAGGCACTCAAAGGCAGATCTGAATTGCCTGATAGCATGTCTCCATTCTGATTAAATGCACTTCAGTATGCCCACATACACAGTTATGTGGATAAGACCATAGAATTCAGAATATACTTGTACAGTGGTGATCTGTATTTTGGACAYAGCTACTCTAAAATCTTCTAGGAGTTAGCATGCAAGCAACTGAACAGGGACTCCTACAGTTCTTAGATGACAAAGACAATAAAGCYGTGTTTCATAAACAGGGGTAGCAAGTAGGCTTAGGGAAATGAGGTTACATTGGTGTACAGTGCCCGTAAAATGGATTTGAACTAGTGAGACTTGTTCTGGTATCCAAATTTTCAGAAACTTGAAAAAAAATTATGTTCAGAAGAGAACTATGTATTTATTCAATAAAGGCTGGAGAAAATGCTAGACAGTGAATGCTGTAAGACTTAGGAGCTCAAGCTTGTTAGTTGTAAATTGAAGGTGCTCTTAATATAGTAAAGTAATCTCAGGAAGAAAGATTACCACTTACCAAAGAACTCTTCAAAGAATCAGTGGCTAAAAGTGAAGATAGAGAAGCTCATAATGTTAATAGTAAAGACGATTAACCTTTAGATTCTGCATTTCTTGACATCATTAAATCAAGAGTGATGGCATACCCTAGSCAGACGTATGTGAGTCAAATGATAGCTTTTTTGCGATATACAAAAATAAATGAATCAAATTTAAAGATCTGTGTTTTAAAGGCACTCAAACTAGATGGATTAATTTTGACATTAATTCTTGATTTACCTTTTCATCTAAGTTTAAGAATGAAAAGGTAATTCGGCAATGTCTGTAGGACTTCTATACCTTTCACCATTACTGAAATGCCTTTTTAAGCTGGAGGAAGAACATCTAGGCAGGCCATACTGGAGAAATTTTATCTAAGGAAGATCTCAGAGAGTTCTTTGTCTTATATTCTTCCCGTCATGGAAAGTGAGCTTGCAGTCATAGATACCAAATTTATATACAATCTTTTCACTGTCTAATATAGCTGACTTTATACACATATACTAAAGGTTTTAAGTAGATTGTCTGTGTATTATAAAAATGTTCAGTTAAACACTTCAAAAATAAAAGCAAAAGAAAAACAAGCTTTGCTACACATTCCATTTTAATTTTATATAGCCATCTTTATAGTTCTGTAATTCTCAGTTGTGAACTCTGTGAGTTGACTGTCATAATTGAGASATAACACATACATTGGTTAAACAAAGTTTTACTGATTAGTGCGTTGCTGATACTGTTTTATTTTCATTTAGCTTGTGGATATTTATATTATACCACWATACAGAAAGAGATACATATTTTAAACTAAATCTGTGTTTAATTTGAAGCCTTAARATTGATTGTTTATCTGCCAATAGAGTTTATTTTGCATCTAGCAGATCAAATTTCAAATGGTAATACAACATGATGCAAATTTTATGTCAACTCAGTTGTKGAGGGGTAACTATTTCCATGCCTTTTAAAATCTATACTGTAATTACGGGTAGACTTGCTGCAATGATAACTACAAGAAATAAAAAATAATTGTTGACACCATCAGTAGTATTTGTTATTTTGTATAACACATGCTTCAGAAGATATGAAAAATGTTTTGTTGTGATTTTAGTTTAGAAACACATTTTAAGCTATGTTTGCAGTTTTGAAGCCAAAGAAACAGTATGTATGTTTATTTTTCATATACTATTCTATTTTTGTTTTCATATAAGTGAATAAAACATTTATTTTTTWAAAAAAGACTATGTTGAATATCATATGCCAACCATTATATATATAATAGATAAGARAAGTATGAGTTATTACATTATCTATAAATATAGTTTCACTGTAGGAGAAGCACTTCTCAAAAGAAGAGACATCGTCAAGTTAGCTATATACTCCTTACATTTATATAAAATAATAAAAAGACAAGTTTTCTCTTTAACGTCTGTTGCAAAATGTTTATAACACAAAGCAAAGTTAGAATAAATGTCAAAATCTGAGCTATAGGAAAAGATCACAACCTTCATAAAAGGACAACTATCTTCTCAAGCTACAGAATATTCTCTGTARTTTGGCAATCATACTCTGGGGATTTTTTAAAAACCATTTAGACTTTCTGATATGTGTGGATAAACTGATTTCTCTAGGAAAACGTGTGGGAAATTGCTACAATATTTTATTCCTTGGGACATATTTTACCAAATAGATCTGAATATGCTCTTAAAGCTGGGCACATGTTTCCGTTTCTTCTAGAATCAAGAACATAGAGGTGATCAAAAAAAGGTAATGTGACATAATTGTAGAAATCTTCCTTCAGGACAATGTATTATAATAYATGTTAAAGAATACCTTTATATTTAAGCAGTTTTCTGTGAGGAAATCTGTGGACATCTGTAGTTAAAAGAAATTAAAGTAAAAAATTAACTTTGAAGTGCCGTCCCCTTTTACTTAGTTGATTATCACAACTATTTTGTCTGATGTAAGTTACTGATCTGAAGCTTCAAAAGGTATTTTTCTCACATTTATATTGAGTGTATTTTCTCACTTCTCTACTAGTTTTATAGTATCTATTGAAGGGCATGTTAAATCTAAAGACTTTGGAAGTCTGTATTTGTCTTACTGTTTCTGATTCCTTTATGTTTAAGGGATGTGATGCATAATTTAAATGTTTTTGCTAGATCTGCTTGCTTCATATTACCAGGCATTACTCAGTTTTTCAGAGCTCTATATTTCAGTATGATATGCACGAATTAGCAAATTATTTCCTCTGGGAAGGGTTGACTCAAGGTTCTTTACAGTTTTGAAAGTGTCATTTAAAAAAGAGGGGCTGGAGCACAGCTCAGATTTGGATGTGAGCCCAAGCTTCTCTGGAATTCAAAGGCGTATCAGAGGTAGAGACTGTAATTTGATTTACTAGGTACACTAAACTGAGGCTTACTCATTAGCACCAGTTGGCATTGTTCATGCTCTCCAGCTTCTATTGTAGCTACGTGGTAGCTCAGACTCCCTCATTTCTGTGCAGCTGGGTTCATCTTTGATTTGATTAACTGTAAGTCTACATTATAGGTTCAAAAGAAATTGTTATCATAAAAGAAATCGTTTAACTTTCTGCCTAACACAGGGTAAATTCTTTGATCTTTTTCTGACTTTTTGTCTAGTAGCTGTGATTGAAATAGGGCTTTTATATTTTAGAAAACATCCAATCTTGAGTAAAAACTTTCCACTGCTCTTATCCCTCTAAGTAATTTGTTCCAAATGATAACTAACCACCCAATGGAAAACTTGCAGCTTACTCCCCATCTAAATTTGCGTACATTTAACTTCAAGCCTTCATACCTCTGTGCTAGATTGTAGAGCTCTCTGTGATCACATTCCTATTCCTCATAGCTGTTATTTATTCCACTATGAATAAATCATACCTTAACTTACTTTTTGAAAACTAAATAGTGCTTCCCATGTCTGTCTTCATGAAGCTATTTTTTGGTCTTTTTATCATTCTTATTTCTCTTCTCTAAATTGTCTTCATTTTTTCACTCTACTTAGAAAACTATAGAAAGGAAACTTAGACGCAGAATTTTAGTAGGAGATGCACAAATGCTTAAGAAGAAATAACATCTGTGTTTCTATTCAGTACTATCATTTACACATCCAAAACTTCATTCTTCTAGTCAAATGTTACACTGTAATCTCAAATTCATGTTCAAGATCTCAAATCATTTTACGTGCTCTGATTCCAAGGATAGAACTCCTATATTGAGGTATATACTGTTTTCTTTATTTCTTTATTTATGACCTTAAATTTGGAAATAAAAGAAAATATATTGGACCAGATCAAAAGTAAGTGTAACCCAGTATCCTGACAGGAGGAAAGTCATGATGATTAGGAAGGAAGTTTTCTGTGGCTGAGGCTCATCTCTTGCACTTCAGATTTCCTGACTTCTGATTTCCACAAATGTGGGAAACTTGACTGCATAATGTCCTCRTGTTTATATTCTACCAAGGCAGAAGAAACCCAGGATCTTAAATGAATGCTCAGGGAAAAGTAAAATCAGGGTAAACATAATTCTCTCTCGTACTCTCCCAGACCCCACCTGCTTTTAGCTCAGGGAGTTGAAAATTGAATGGGATATTTAYGTTTTTCATAGTCGTCAGGAGATTCTTCTTAAACTCTTTCAGTCTCTTCTTAAACTCTTGTCAACTTTTAGCTTTCATAAAATCCTTTCACAAGGAATTCTACTAGCATATTATCTCTTCTTTGAAGGGACAGATCCTCTTACTTATTTTAAACCTTACTCCTTCTATATCTCATTATTAAAAAAGATTATATTAAAAGAGACAGTGAACAATCAATCCCTATCTTTTCCCCCTGTGTACCATCCCTAACGTTGTAGACCTCTATCATATCCCCTTAGTCATCTCTTTTCTAGACTTAAGCCTTGGATTATTTTTGCTGCTCTTCTGTGGAACTTCTCCAGTGCTACAATATCCTTTCGGAAATTGAGGGTCCAGAATTGCATGAAGTTTTTAAGGTGTGTGTGAACCACGGATTTGTACAGGGGTACAATGACATTATCTGTTGACTATTTTTCCCAAGTACCTCTTAATATTCCATTTGTTTTTTTTTGATTGCTATCTATGCTAACCCCAAGATCCCTTTCCTCATTGTTAATGATGAGCTGAAAACTCATCTTTTCATCTATGGAGTCATTTTTTTTCCCCCTGRTGTATATCACTTCTCATTTGCTACTTTACTGCCCTGTCTCTTAGTCTTAGAAGGTTCTTCAGCAATTTGTCCCAGCTGGTCTTGGATGATATAGCTTCATCAGCAAAATTTGTCGCCTAACTAGTTCTTCCATTTCCAGCGTGTTTATGAGTGTGTCAAATAGCACAGCTCTCAACATACATCTGTGGAGCTTCACTGATCACCACCCCTTATTGACAGAACAGACCATTAGTTTTTATCCTCAGTTTCCTATCCTTTAATCATTTTTCCAGTCCATGCCACAACCTTCCCTCTTGTAACACAGTGGCTTAGTTTCTTTCAAAGCTACCAGTGAGGGACTTTGACAAAAAGCCTTATGGGGTCCATTAGACTTCATCAGCTAGATCACCACAGTTCAAGGGCTTGGCAGGTTTTGTAATGCTTCTTTTAACAGATCCATGCTGACTCTATAGTTATATCACACAATTCCAAATATCATATTTGACTAGATGTCTACTAATTCTGTTCTTTATTACCATGTACTAATTTGTCAAACACAGGCACATAACAGGCCTTGCAATACCCCTGGAACTCTTTTCAAAGTTGGCAAGACATTTGTCACTTGTCTAGTCTTAGGCTGCAGAGTAGTTTGAAGTCAGAGGATACAGGCCACTTGTACTGAATCAACTATTTTAGCCTTGATTTCCTGTGTAGTAACACTTGGGTGAATACCATTAATAATGGTAATTTGTTATTACTCGTTTTGTCACTTTTTTTAATAGGCATTTCTGCAGTCACTTCAGTTTTGGACAGATCTTCTGAAATATCCTTTGTGTGTTCTCTTGCTATCTGCAAGCACTTATACCAGAACTCACAGTACTTGACTCTGCCTGACTTACCAATCCATTCACAGCAGGCCTTGTTAGTCATTTGTCATCTGCAGTGTTTGCTTTTGCCTCAGTCTTTATGCCATTTCCAGAMTTTATTGTAATTCCATTTCTTATTGTGTTCGTGTTAAATTTAATACCATAGAATAAAAATAATCTAACAGGTTTCTCCTTTAGTAGTAGTTTTGTTAGTGCTAGTAGAAGAGATTAAGTTTTATATTAAATGTTTTACATATTGATGATTTGCTTTATTTTAGGGAGGCAATCCAACAGCTACTGTAATTGCATTGTGTTCAATGAGAGATTTCAATCTGGCTCAAGAAACTTGCCAGCTGGCCATCAGAGATGTTGGAGGTCTTGAAGTGTTAATTAATTTACTTGATACAGAAGAAATTAAATGTCAGGTAAGTGGCTTTGTCAAATASAGCAGTGAATATGATTTTGCTATTAGAATATTTTCTCAATTTTCAAGATTATGTAAAGTAAATTGATATGCTTTCTGTATTTTCTTAATTTGAATGACTTTGTAGTATAAAAATCCAATTTCTGATTTTCAGTTTTCTTATTTCCTTCTGATTCAAATTAAAAGACAAAACGTTTTAGACAATTTTTACATTTTAAATAATTTTACTATTTTTGTATTCTTAAATAATATTTAATGTCTATTATTTTCCATTATTTAGATTGGTTCTTTAAAAATCCTGAAGGAAATCAGTCAGAATTCACTGATCAGGCATGCTATTGCAGATCTTGGAGGATTACAGATCATGGTGAAAATACTTGACTCTCCAGATAAAGATCTAAAATGTTTGGCAGCTGAGACAATTGCTAATGTTGCGAGATTTAAACGAGCCCGACGGATAGTAAGGCAACATGGAGGGATCAAGAGATTGGTAAGAARATATTAAAATCAGTACCTCTTCCACATGCGTATTTTTTCCTAAGAGTAGGTCATTTGTTATATACCTGACTCTTCAGATAGTATCTTCAGATAGTGTTTGCTATGTGCAGCTTCCCTGTATATTATTTTTTTTTAATTTCTTTTGTTAGGTTGGGCTGTTGGAATGTATCTCAGTGGGATCAACCACTCTAGCACCACACCAAGCCAAAGATTTTGAAATAGCACGCTGTGGGGCTTTGGCACTTTGGAGCTGCAGCAAAAGCACCAAAAATAAAGAAGCAATTCTTAAGGCTGGTGGCATTCCATTATTAGCTAAGTGGCTCAAGTGTTCACATGTAAACATCTTAACCCCAGTGGTGGGGACACTACAAGAATGTGCCTCAGAGGTAAGTAAACACATACAACCACGTTATTTCTAATCATAAAAATAATTGGTCAATAAAAGAAATGTTACCTTTGCCTACCATTTAAAAACAAACTGTCCAGGACTGTCCAAATCAGGAAGTTTGAATTCAGAAGTGTAGATGCTAGGGTGCAGTAGCAATTGTTTTAAGAAGCTTGTGATAAAATAAAGCCCCCTTAATTTTTTATTCCAAAGGCCAAAATGAAAAGATTTTTGTATATTTTCTTCCACAAACTACTCTTGGCCTTTAGAAACTAAAATTTCTGCCATATTTTTAATCATTCTTGAGAAATTAAATTTGGCAACTTCAGATGCCTTTTTCTGGTTAGTTAGTAAGTTTAAATTGTATGAAGCTAATCTAGTGCGGGGGCCGAGATGACCCAATGCAGCGCAAGGCAGGGCGGATTAGGTTGTCCTTGTGAACTGGGAAAGACAGTGTCTGATCAGTTTCAAAAAGAACCGAAATAGGTGATTTCTCTACAGACTGCTACGACAGGATATCCATTTTTTAAATATGAACACAATTATTTTTACCATAGCCAGCTAAGATGAGTGAACATTTCCTTATTTTTGGAAACATATTTGAAACTCAAGCACATTGCACCTAAGCTCAGAAATATGCATTAAATTTTGTGGCTAATTTGAGACATGTAAGACATGATTTTTCAAAGGATTTTGCACTATGAAACACTTGGTGTCTTCAAAAATACCTTCTTGAAGTATACAGGCCCCATGAAGACAAACATGTGAGAAATTTTAGCTTCAGTAGTCTCTGTCAAACAAACAGGGAGTTCAGGGCAAGGAGAAAAATCCATGTTAAGGAGGTTATCTGCCCAGATTTGGACGCATTTTTCAGGGAAGGCTAAATGAATCTCATATACAGACATTTCCCCTCTCTTAAGTAATGATTCCAGCTACAATGCCTGTGGGTTACAATTTGAAAGAAAAGATCAGTGACCAAATTTTAATGCTAGGAACAGGTTTTCAACCTTGTTCTAGGAACTGATCTATTGTTTTGGCTACTGGCTTTAGACGAAATGAAGGATACTTGTTGACCTTGTTCTGGAGCATCTGTTTCTTCTCTGATTCTGAACATATAAAGAATGTTTTTACATTTTGAGTAACTTGAATATTTTATTTATTGTTTTCTGTGCAGAAGGTAAAGAAACACGTGAGCTCCTGAGCACCCTTCTAGATTGTTTAAGAATCAAATCTAGATTGTTTAAGAATTTGTTCCTACAAAGTGAGCACTGCAGCATCTGATTGTACTGCTGGTTTTAAGATCACAGCCCTACAGAGATTTTATGCGTATGATTAACTCTGAGAACATCAGTGGTATATTCAAGGCAATCTAGACTGCTTTTGCTGAAAATTAAGTGCAGGGCTTCACAAAGTCAGAGCCGAAAATTATAGTACTTCACTATTACTGTGACTAGTGTTTTTAACTACTAAAATACAGAACTTAAAAAGATGGAATTTATCTTTTTAGCAAAGTTACAGAATTGCAATAAGAACAGAAGGAATGATTGCGGACCTTGTGAAAAATTTGAGTAGTGAATATGAGGAGCTACAGATGCATTGTGCAAGTGCCATATTTAAGGTAATTGTATTGTTTTAATCAGTAGATCAGAGGGGGGAATTAGCACTTTGTTTTAATATTCTTGTCACTTAGAATTAACATTTCTCAGTTTTACTATTTCTCTAATTTGGGAGAAACTACTTTGCAGAAATTGTTGACAGTCTGTGGCTAAATTTTTGTGAGAGTGTTTTAGCTGTACATTTAATATTGCAGATCATTTCCTCATTGAATTAGTCTGTTGCGTGCAAGTCCTGAATTGTACAGGTAACTGGTGGAGAAGGGTGGGGCATGCTGTGCAAGGAGCTGCATGTTTTGTTTGCTGTTTATTTGTGCACAAGGTGAACAAAGTGACAGTATAAGCATTGCAGCATGTGTGGTAGCGCTTCACTGTCAGAAATCTCCTAGTGAGTAGATCACATTTTTCAACTATTTTAATAAGCAATTTTTATTTTCTTCTGTATTAGTTTTGAATAGTTGCAACATAATACATCTAGCTTTTGAAAACACTCTCTTCTACACTTTGAATAGTATGTGTATTTAATTTGTTTCATAGTGTGCCGAAGATAAAGAAACACGTGACCTGGTTAGACAGCATGGAGGCCTACAACCACTGTGTGTTTTGCTTGGTAACTCTCAAAATAAGGAACTTTTAGCAGCTGTGACAGGAGCAATCTGGAAATGTGCAATCAGTGGAGAAAATGTGTCAAAGTAACAATTTAATTTTTCAAATATTTAATATGTTATCATGTTTTGAATTTATGAATTTATGGGMCTATTTGTTTTTGTTTGTTTGATTGTTTGTTTGGTCATGAGTCTGCAGAAACGTGCCTTGTAATCATCCTAGGTGGTGTAGTGCCTAAAGACTGCCACCTGACCTCATCAGGTACAGTGGAGACAATGTTCCTAGAATCTTAAGAGTCAAGGGTGAGAACTGGTGCCTGTAAAGAATAGTTAAGATATAGGAAACTGAGCAAGGATATATACTAGCATACTATACTATAGCATTCTATACTAGCATATAGAAAATGTTTGACTTGTGTGCGTATCTAATATCCCCATTTGCTCTCTGTAGCTTAGAAACCTGAATCATGGCTCCACAGTAGGGAGAATATTCAGCACACCTAACTTCAAAATTTTAGGTACATATTTAGGTACTGTTTATAATCTATAGATAGAGAAAATTGTATCATTTTGGAGTAGATATAGCTAAAATAYGCTAGGTCCACTTATTTTAGAGATATACTGGAGGCTAGGATATATAGCCTCTGGAGATACTGCTGTCTTTGGCTACAGAAGGAGCTGAGACAAGTAGCGTAACCTGGACACACGGCTTCTGAATGAGTGAATTCTACCATAGCTATCTACATCCACTTGCTATAAGAGCCTGGAGTCATTGTCTGAGGATGTGACAGCAGGAGTTGTCAGCGTTCACCTTTCATGGAATAGCTTAACAACTAAGAGCACTAGGCTCCCTCAATTCAAATTCATTCCGCAGATTTATGTGCCCTCTCTCAAGAAAATGCCTGCATCACTGGAGTATGTGTTAGGCTTCTTGCTGAAGTTATGCAGCTCAGTACAGAGGAATGCAAGATTCATAGGTTGGAAGGAAAACTAGTAAGAAGTAAATACTCTTCTTGCAGCCCCAGTTTTGGTATATATTGCTAGACAAGCTGATATGTTAGATAGACACTGGATAAAAATCAGAAAGAATTCCAAAAATCAGAGTTTCAAGTCTGGCTTTTTACTCTGCTAAATGAATTCCCAAATTTTTGGTATACAGAGCCATGGTCTTTACATACTCGACGTCTGGCCCCTGCTTTTTGCATTCTTGGCTGCACAGTAACACACCACTTTTCAGAAGTACATATCCCCCTTTTCTCTGAGCTTTGGTATCTGCACAGAAGCATTCTGGTTCTGGAACAGTCAGCGGTGAGGTGGAGTGAATGGCTCTGCCTATACAAGTAAACTAGACAAGGCCAAAGCTTGAGTCAGGCACTATGTCATGATCATCCATACTGTTTAGCTGTTAGCACAGTCCCTTATACGGTTTGGCTAGCAGGCTCCCAGACAATGCCCAGACACTGCTTGGGAACAGCACAAGGCAACAGCTTGTTCCCATTAGGCAGAATGGGTGAGGCCACCCTGTATTGTGAGGATAAGAGGTTTTAGCCATATGGATGCTATGTTGTGCCTCTTGTCCTCGGGGCTAGAGAATGAGCCCTTGCCTGTTTTATTTATTAGTTTAGCTGTAGCCAATAATTCTGGCCAAATGCAAACAGATTTTTCCTGGGCTATTAAGATATCTTTGGCAAGTGCTTGAAGCTCCAGGAAGGTTACTAGCCAGATGCAGTTCCAGRCTTCAACTGAATTCATGTATATTCTAGTGCTGAGTCTGAAGCTGTAAACCCTATCCAAACTCAGGATGGGAGGACACTACAGAAAGGGGAGGGAAAATAATACAAATACATGAAAGCATATCTGGAGGGACAAGCTTGACTCTGGCATGGAGCTAGAAATAACAAACCCTGCTGATTCCTCAGAGCCACTCAGTTATCTTCCAGCTATTTTCTTCAGTGCTTCCTGTACCTGAAGAATATCGCTGAGATGCAGTGCTGCCTTCAGCACGGAGCTGACATAGGCGCCTGGGCCYGACTAGCTCAGATTCCACTTTGTGTGCAAGCAGCCGTACTGCTTCTGGACACAAGATGGCCCGAGCCAACAACTCTGTCAGAGAGAAGCCTGCCTATGGCAGAGCCAGCCCACGTTATTCCATCTGTGAAACAGTCGATCTGCAACATAGATGAAGTTCATCTAAGAAAATGAAAACTTTATTTTTTTTATTGACGCTTTTGAAATTTGTTAATATTTCTTTTGCCGTTAACGTTTTCTCTTGAATAAAATTTTTAGGGACACATCCAAACTGCAAGGAACAGAGATAGATGTTTTTTGCAAAGCAAAAGCCTGAATTATGAAAAATTAAGGTTACTTATTTATCAGTTACATTAATTGCATTGTCATCCTAATGAATCAACTCAGAAAGATTAACTTTTATTAAATATTTCTAATTTGGTTATCTAAATCTCAACAATACAATTTTTTTAATATGAAAGAAAAATCACAGGTATAGCCAATTCCTGGAAAATCCAGAGTAATTATAGCTCTTGTTCACATTTACAGAAGCTAGGGTCCATGAGGGAAGCACAAGTAAGAACTCTACCCTCAAAGAAATAATCTCTTTAGGGGAGAAAGTATATGTATTTACACAAAGATGTAAGTCAAAGCATAATTATTAGGTAATATACAGTTTGATATTCCAAGTCAAATTGTCATGGTATATCACAGAAAATGTACAGAAGGAAGATACAGTATGTACTTGTTAAGAAACCTCTGAATTCTGAACAAAACCTGAAGTAAGATGACCCCAGTACTGAGGACTAAAGTCCTGATCTGACAGATAAACTTTTGAAGTTTAGCACGTTTATAGGATGAGGTCTGCAAAAGCAAACAGGCCTCCCAGAATTTCAATATTAATTTTATTAATTTTATTGATTGTATGATAAGATCATACAATAGAAATTTACTAGAACTAGCTGTGTGACCATGAGAACAGKAACTTCTATACCTAGCTAGTTGTCAGGACAAACCCACTAAAGGCTAACATTCAGTGAAAAGGAAGAATGATCCTGTAGCTCTAGAGAGCTGAAGGAGGTGCTGAAATACTACTATACTACTACTCCAACTCATTRTTAACATGGCAGGAAAGAGTGGTGGAAATTAGGATGCCACTCTATTTGCTAGTCTTTCAGTGCATTTTCAGCTTTTATAGTTATTGCATCCATGTGTTAAGTTTTAAACAGCCCTCGTATACTCTTTTGATTCCTTGAGAAGTATATTTAAAACAAAAAGAATAAAAAATTATGTTGAACATAACACTTTCAAGAACATAACTTTTCACAATCACAGGTATTGTGATTTCTTGAATAATATAATTTACTTACAAAATTAAACATTACAACAGTAACATATGGAAAATAATAACTTTGTTTCTATTGCTGTCATTTAGATTTCAGGAATATAAAGCCTTAGAAGCTTTGGTAGAACTGCTCACTGATCAGCCTGAAGAAGTCCTTGTAAATGTTGTTGGAGCGTTGGGAGAATGTTGCCAAGAGCCAATAAATCGAGCYATTATCCGTAAATGTGGTGGAATACCGCCTCTAGTGAAGTTGCTTACTGGAACTGATCGGGCACTTCTTGTGAACGTCACCAAAGCAGTGGGAGCTTGTGCAACAGAACCTGAAAATATGATGTAAGCTCTTCATACTCACTGCATTTGAAATGTTGCTAGAAAATAATCTGAGCAATTTCAGCAGATAATTTGGGGAGGACAATATTCAAAGTTCTAATGTGAAGACAGTTTCTTACAATGAATTATAAGCAGATATCTTTGCAATCAGATATGGCATTGAATTCACAGATTAGTTACTTTGGGGTAACTAGGGGTGTTTGAAAAGAAATTTCCCATTTGCAGTGTTTTAGGCTTTTGATGGATTTTGATGGATTATCTAGCATACTAATATGAATTCATCAGAATTAATAATGGACTTAATTTCCTGTTAAACATATTAGTAGGCTTTACTTTCCTCAATTCTAATGTGAGTTTAATGGATATTTTACTTTTGTTTTCCACAAGCTGTGTGGGTTAGTTATGTCCTACTGTAAAATGTGCTATATAGCAAAATGGATATTTAATTAATAAAATATATAGAATGCAACAGTTCCAAATCCGTGTGATTCTGGAAAATCGGATAAGCCTGTAATAAATTGATTTTAATTAAAGCTAAGATTCAGAGTTACAAAGCACCATTTTAAAGTATGTATGATGAGGATCTGTTTTTCCTTCTCCTCCTTTTACTGTTCTCAAATCATAGATAATAGTCTAGATTACAGAAAATAATTCCAAAAGAAATATGTGCATTTACCATTGTGAAAGTTTTTAAAATTAGAATATGGTTTGTATTTTGTCTTTTCTGTCTTTCTTCATTATTCCTTTTCTGAACTCAGACTTTTTCTTTTTGACCCTTTTCTCCCCTCCTGTTCTTTCACAAAACCAAAGGAAAAGGCTGTCTTTTTACTGAGAGAGTTGTTGCTCTCTTTAGTTTTGTGATGTAGATTTGCTTGGCTGACAGAAACCTTTCAATTTTATGATTAAGTGTTCCAGTAAAATATTCAGGTCGGCATTTACTGTGCTTGCTGTTCCCTTACAGGGATATTTACCTCAAGATTCTGGGCATATTTCCCTCCTTATATGTAAGGAAGGTCAGAAAGAGAGTTTTATTAAGCCCCTCCTGTTCTGATTTGCATAATTCACTTGATATTCATATAGCAGTGTAGGGAATTCTTTTCCTGAATAGGGCTTTTGTTTTCATGCTTTGGCTGTCACCCAGTGGCAAAAGGCTAGATGGTACACAGCTGTAAACATGGGTTATACGAACAGTTAGCCATGTAGAATGAAAGCATATATAAATGAAATCACCTTCACCACATATTTCAAATGAAGAATACTAAACATTAGCCTTTACAGTAATGTATTAACCTAAGAGAATTAGCATCATAATCAACTGAGAAATTTAAATGCCAATAAATATAAATTGACATTTATAAAACCTCAGACATACTCCAGTACACAGCACTATCACTTATAATACCCAGTATGGATAGCTTCATACTGGAATGTGGTCAGTATGAGCACCAAAAATAACACAAATTGCTGCTAAAATTGTGATCAAACAAAGTCCATCTTGTTTTTAAGGAGAAGAGAGCATAGGTTGTTTGGGAGGAAATTCTAAAGAGTTTGCCAAGAGTGGATGAAGGAATCAAATCTCAAATTAGGTTCATATGGAAAAAATTTCTATTGAAGGTTTGCAACATCTAGAAAAAAACAAACAGGCAAGATTTTAGTCCAGGAGTATAATGTACTTTTAACAACTACAAAAAAACTATTACAGAGAAAGTAGTAGTAGTAGTAGTAAGACTGAGACATTTACCTGAAGCGTTGTGTCAATGGAAGTTCAGAGTTGTAGCACTGGAAGATGGCATGATTCAGCCAGGTGGGCAGAATTTTGATCCTGATCCAGCAAAATGTTTAAACAATGCTCAGCTTAAACATTGATGTCAATGGAACTACTCACATGTTTAAATGATTTCAATATTTGATTTTCAAAAAAAAAAAAAAAAAAAAAAAAAAAAAAAAAAAAGGCCATCCATTCGTCTTCCTTCTCTTTACCCTCAGACCAGTACAGCAGTAGTTGAAATTGTAGTGCCTCATCCAAAATTTCTCTCCTCCTTTTTCGGATAAGCAAGTCACCAAAGACAAACAGTTACAGTATCGCTTTGTGCCAAATACAGAATTTGGGACTAAAGCAATATGTAGTCTTTTTAGAAAGTACTGTGCGGGTTCATACTCTTTCTGTAAACATTTTCTGAAGGTTTTAACCAAAAATATTAGGTGAACTCGTATTTTATGTGGAAAGTAAGTAATACGACCAAACTCTCCAACATTCTTTACAAAGTGGAACACCCAAGGGACATTGTTCATGGCAACTATGGGTTTAGTTAGTTGTAGCACTGGTTTTCCACTGCACAGCTATGTGATCTGACCACATCCCAAGCATACAAAGACTTGATTGTTTCTCCAACATTGCTTCTCTTGGTGTAACTTAGAGCAGTCTTATGGCTGCTATCCTGGAGCTTAATGACTTGTTTGGCATACAACAACTCTGTAGGAAAGTCTGCAATCAAATACAATTAACTAATCAGGATTCAGATGCCCAGATAAAATCCTTCTTCATTTGCAAAATCCCTCTTTCTTCTTCCTGGTCAATAAATACTATCAGATTACAGCATTACAGAAGGGTTAAGGTTGGAAGGGACCTCTGGAGATCATCTAGTCCAAACCCCTTGCTCGAGCATGTGATCCATATTGGACAGAATTGCATCCAGGCAGGCCTTGAATATCTCCAGAGAAGGAGACTCCACAACCTCTTTGCGCAATCTGTTCCAGTGCTCTGTCACTCTCACAGTAAAGAATTTCTTCCTTATATTCAGGTGGAACTTCCTGTCATTCTGTTTGTGCACGTTGCCTCTTGTCCTGTCACTTGGCACCATTGAAAAGAGGCTGACCCCATCCTCTTGACACCCTCCCTTCAGGTACTTATACACATTGATAAGATCCCCCCTCAGTCTTCTCTTCCCCAGGCTAGAGGCTCAGCTCTCACAACCGTTCCTCATAGGGCAAATGCTCCCACCCTCCCATCGTCTTTGTAGCCCTACGCTAGACTGTCTTCCGTAGCTGCATGTCTCTCTYATACTAGGGAGCTCAGAACTGGACACACTACTCAAGATGTGGCCTAAACAAGGCTGAGTAGAGGGGCAGGATCACCTCCTTTGACCTGCTGATGACACTCCTCCTAACGCACCCCAATGAACCATTGGATTGGCCTTCTTGGCTACAAGAGCACATTGCTTTCTCATGGTCAACTTGTTGTCTACCAAAATTTCCAGGTCCTTCTCTGCAGAGCTTAGGAGGTCAGCCCCCAGCCTGTAGTGCTGCATAGGGTTATTTCTCCCTAGGTGCAGGACCCTGCACTTGTCCTTGTTGAACCTCATGAGGTTCCTCTCTGCACAGCTCTCCAGCCTGTCCAGATCTCTCTGAATGGCAGAATAGCCCTCTGATGAATCAGCCACTCCTCCCAATTTAATATCATCAGTAAACTTGCTGAGGAGGCACTCTGTCCCTACATCTAGGTCATTGATGAATAAGCTGAACAAGACTGGCCCCAGTAGTGACCCTTGGGGGACACCACTAGCTACAGGCCTCCAGCTGGACTCTGCGCCACTGATGACAACCCTCTGAGCTCTGTTCTCAATTCAGCCAGTTCTCAATCCATCTCACTCTCCACTCATCTAACCCATGCTTCCTGAGCTTACCTATGAGAAGGTTACGGGAGACAGTGTTGAAAGTCTTGATGAAGTCAAGGTAGACAACATTCACTGCTCTCCTCTCACCTACCTAGCCAGCCATTCCATCATAAGAGGCTATCAGGTTTGCTAAGGTTTGATTTCTCCTTGGTTAATCCATGTTGACTACTCCTGATCACCACCTTTTCCTCCATATGCTTGGAGATGACATCCAGGATGAGCTGTTCCATCACCTTTCCAGAGATGGAGGTGAGGCAGAAGGGATGGAGACAGGGCAGAAGTTGATAGCTGCATAAAAGAAAAGACAGTCCTGACTTATCTCCATAATATTTCTATCCCATACACTGACTGGATTCTTCTAGAGTAGAATAATAAGGGATATGATAATGCTATTATAAAACTATATTATAGGACATAAGCAGAAGAGGGCTGACTCAAAATTGCTTGGGCAACGTTATTTTGACATGCCTTATTTTGATTGCATGATTTGCCACCTTAGTAGCAATCTTGTAATGTAGATATGTGCACTGTGTTCCAACTTAAAAAAAAATGCAGAAAAGTACATCTTCTGTGTGGACTCATGGACACCTATTAGAGTCTTTAGTGAGGCTGAAACATTTAATTTTGTTTCTAACGGTCTCCAATTAATGGAAGACTGTTAGTTGCAGCAGTGGTGCTTCTGTCAGCAACCTATTGTCATTCTTGATGTGGGCTAACACTTATTCTGTAGCCGTTCACAGATGTTTGCTGAAATCAGGAAAAGTGAGACATGAGAAGCCTGGATTCTTTGAATTTTCTAGAGGGTGTATGTTGGCTTTTTGTCTCAATCTATTTGCCTGAWCTTTCTTATATCTGCTTCTAAACTCTAGATCGCTGTCAGAATTATCCCCTTAGCTTTACCCAATAGGGCTACCAAAAAGAAAGTTGATCTGAATGGTTGTAGTCAAGCAAAATTACAGAGTTGAAAATATGTTTTTTTTTTAATGGGGAGCGTTTAGCAACTTCAATGAACTAGTGTACCTATTAGACTTTCTAAATTCTGTTCTTTTTGCAAGATGAGCTACATATCTTACCTTAAAGTAAAGGGGGAAAAGTATGAGAAATTTGTCTTTGGACTGATATTAGAATTTGACTAAAATAGCATTTTCATAGATTGCGTTTAAATCCCTTAAGTAGAGAGAGGAATGGAAATCAATGAAGTTGCTTCAAAAGTCAGATAATGACTATAGAGTTAGATAATGTAATAGCTCTTCTTTTTGATATGTTATCATTGATTCTTTAAGTGAGACTGCAGAACAGTGGTCCTGCTGCAGTTTTGATGTATCTTGATGCATCTTGTTGAATTTCAAATCTATCAAAATTTCTATTGTTCAGTTGCTAAGTATGGAAAGGAGGATTTTGCARCTTCTCAGGGAAAGATCTACCACTTTCAATCATTTTGTACAGATAACTAAAGAGGAAACAAAAATGATAGAACTAAGTGCTAGTTAACAARCATAGCTATTTTCAGTAATGTGCAAAACATATTTCAATTAAAGTGGGATTCAGATGTTCCCCTGGTTCCTTTCAGTTCCTCTGGAAAAAAACTAAGTAGTARATCTCATGGTGCCAGCAGAGGCTGGCTTCCCCCTATCCTTTTGAATATGGATTTGCTGCTGTCCACATTGGAAAGAGTTAAAACTGTTTGGTCAGCATTGGAATGTGCTGTATGAGCACATGGATTTAGAGATGAAGAACTGTTCTGCAAAGAAAAGTTTGTACTTCARTCTTTGTCCTGACCCAGTAAGTTGACTGGAGCTTGAGTTCTAGAACACAGTGAGAAGAGGCTTCCATGTGGAATGAGGAGGAAGATTTATAGAACACTTCTTATCTCTCTTCAGAAATAAAATTTGAGTGTTATTTGGCCTGTATTTTAATAACTTGAAAATGAGTGCAGTATGTTTTGGGAAACCAGTCTGTTTCTTTAACTGTAACACCAAGTTTGAAAAGAAAGCATGGAGAATCTTGCCTCAAAAGCATATATTTAATGAATTTGTGGTTGATTCAAAATTTAGAATTGATATGGATTTATACAGACTCTGCAGTGTCAGTAATCTGATGATACTATAATAAGAAGCAATAATCAATTTTATGAAACTATTGATAGTAAMGTAGTAAGTCTAGAGATCAGTAGAATGCTAAAAAGCCCATCACAAAATTTAAGAGGCTATTAATGGCTTGCAATTTGAAAAAGCACAGTGATTGAATTCCCTTCAACTGTCAAAAGCTGAAATTTTTGCTGTTATTGCAAGAGAACGTATGTGGAATGTAGCATCTAGGCATCATTTTTGCTCTAGGAATAATCAATTCTTTTGATAGGTATTTTGTCACTTTTTCGTATTTTCTACTTTAAGGTTTTTGTTTTGAGGATTTTGCATTTCTTTTTTTTTTTAACATTAAGAAACATTGATATTTCATTGCTCAATTTATTAGTAATGACATGGAAATTCCAGGATTTGAAAGCTACATGCTAAGATGTTTAAGTTCCCAGCCTTTTTTTAATCATACTGCATCCTAAAGGGAAATATCATAACAAAAGTAACTTATTTTAATATTCCACATGCAGAAATATGTCCAAATTTATACTTAAAAATACTATTACAGCTTTATGATAGCAAAAAAACAAAAACAAAAACAAAAACAAAAACCTCTCTTCCAGTGTTTATGTCCTCATCTTAAAAAATACAGATTAATGTTGTAATCTTTTGATGAGCTCTCACACTGCAAGATATTCCTGTCACATGATGTTAAAACAGCTCAAGTATTTCTCCTGTCAGCAGTTCCAATATTCATGTCATTACCTTATTTAACCTTTCCAAAGTGTTAGGARTCTTAAGTGCAAGTTAAGAGTGTTAAGTCTACATGACTCAGGTGGTAGAAAAGTACCTGAAAACATCTGTCTGTCCATTGCATTAATAACTTCAGTTTCATGAGGTGATGCATAGCTCTATCATCTCATTTCCCTGTACACCTTATGCCTTTTTTTTCCTTGAAATTGCATCAGTTGCTTAGTTATGATAATAGTTATCAGTAACTATCCTGAAATAAACCTRAGAAACTCAATTTGAGCTCTTATAAGGTTCTCAGCTCCTTACAGCCTTTTTCCAGTCTTAACAAGGATGTGGAGACATGCCCRSTTTCTCTTCTAGAGAAAAGCAAAGCAAAGCTACTTGTAGCCTGTAAGGCTAATTGCRGTTTGATACTTTCTCATTTCTGGTCTTCCTAGTTCAGCTGACTGAATCCCTATCGCTTATTTTATTGCATAGAATGGTTTCAGACAGGTTCTAGGAGACCTGTTGTTCCYTACTATTAGTTTTTGTCCTGACAAATTTGGCTGGCAGTTCTGGTGGCTTCTTTTATTTGCCATCTGGTAAGGACAAGCAATGTTTAAGGAGTTATTATTTTACTTTAGCACCATTAGAGAAACTCTAAAAAACTATGGTGATTCTTCTGGATTCTGCTGTCCTTGACTTTGATATGTAATAGAAGCCCAGAACAAAGCAGSAGAATTGCAAGGGAGTAGCTTGCCCTCAGTAAGGTCTGAGCATTTTCAAATATATTTTCCCATTTCGTTAGCTGCATATGTTTAGTAAAGTGTGGCTTACRGACTAACCATTCATTAGAGCAGTCTTCTGTTTTGTAATGTGCTTATATTTGGAGTAATAGATATATGTACTTCTTAAATAATTGTTATTACTATTTCTAAAACTACAGAGACTGCTTGAGAGGGGAGCTCATGTAGTTTCTACRAAGGATTCAAGGGTATGTAATGAAGAGAATGAAATTAAAAAGAAAATAACATGTTATTACAGATTATGAAAAAAAAACACCTAAGAGTGGGGGTTTATGCAATAGTAGAAGTCACTTCGAGGGAAAAAATGAATATTTATCATGTATTGCTCAAACAAAGCCTGCATTGACAAAGAGAGAAGAGTAGTAGATAGACATAGGTGACTCTAGATCTCCTCAGTGTCTTTTATATGTTATAACTCTGTGATGTTTCCAGTTGACTCTTTAACTTTTACGGAATGGAAGGTCAACAGTGTTACTTTTCTGCACCAAGCCTTTGCTTTAAGGCAACTTCAAGAAATYAAATGATTTTTAATGACTTTCTTGACCTATGTAAAATAAAGAGTGAATCATACAGCCATGAGAGAATGTCAACCAAAAATGAAGTTGGCTTTTCTTAAAACAGGGTAACTATGTGACTGAACTTTCTTAGTGTTATATGGAGATGTGCCCAGTTTCTCTTCTAGAGAAAAGCAAAGCAAAGCTACTTGTAGCCTGTAAGGCTAATTGCAGTTTGATACTTTCTCATTTCTGGTCTTCCTAGTTCAGCTGACTGAATCCCTATGGCTAGGGGATAGTCCCTATCGCTAATCCCTATCAGAGCATGGAGGAAGTTATTCTCCATACTCAGTCTGCTGCAAGGTTTTTGATAGGGCTGTTTCTAGACAACTTTTTGTATGCTTGTCCCGTTGAGGAACTTTTTCCCCTTTATTCTGTCTTCTCTTACTAAATCCAGAAGACTAGTGTTTGTTCTTTAACGTTCATTAGATTCTCATTTGCCTTTTTCGTTTGGAAATCTGTAGGATTCATATCTAGCATTCAAAACTGAGGGTTTAGAATCTTACAAACTAAAATGTACAATTATTTTAGCCAAACAGATGGAGTTTGAGTCATTGGTACATAATACTACTTATCAAAGCAATCTGCAATAACTAGTGAAAGTTTTAAGAAACATGCTAAATTGTGGTTTCAAAAAGGACAGGATTACATTCTGCCAGGATTAAACCCTGTAATCTTACCAGCGAGCACAGTATAGAATCAGTGTAGCTTTGTTTGTTTACATTTGTATTTGTGGTCTAAATTGGCAGGCAATAAAGCTAGGCTTCTCAAAAGGTCTGGCAAATAACAATGTATCAAAAAAGATCATAGATATGACAAACAGATGTCTAGACTTTGTGCATGCATGTGTGTTTAAGGAATTCAATTTGATGTTTCTACTGGAAATGTTCAATATTAAATTGTTTGAAAGAGATATACTATTTCAGATTAACATTTTTGTTAGCTTAAAATGTAAAAAAAATCAGTGTGCATTTCTAGAATTTTGACCTTGGCCTTGCACAGACATATGACAATGACCTTGAAGGTTCTTAAAGAAAATAACATGAAAAGTCTTTATTTAACAACTATTGACGATAAATAAACAGCTAAAATCATTCAAAAAAAATATGTTAAATTATCTGACCTGTCAAAGGGCAAATATCGGTTTATTGTAAGATGAGCCTGTGCAGCAGCTGTCTTAGATACTTCAGTAATCTGAAAATGGATTTAGTTACATTGAAATTATTTGCCTACATTGAAATTATTTACCCATAATACATATTCTGTATGCACCATACATAAGCTATTTTGTATGGGCACCCGAAAGGTGTTTTACTCAGAGACCTCACAATTACGCTTTTGTTACAGTGGTGTCAGAAACATCAGGCAGTAATAGCTGGGCAGCTTCTCKCCTCCCTTTGTCAGGTCTGGCCAGTGCATGATACTGCTTCACTCCCACTATTTCTAACTGCCTTCAACTACTTCTGAAGGACAATAATTTTCATGATGTTATAACTCGTATCAGTGAGCAATAGGCACAGTCTGCGCAAGGCCTAGAGCTTTGAACTAGAAGATGTAGCCTTTGGCCGTCTTGGTCCATGTCTGTTGCCAGGCACCTCAGCTATATTAATGTATACCCATACATTGTTATAATGTGTATCTACTCAACTGTTCAAAATCCAGGCTGTTGATTCTGAACTCTGCATATTTATACATTGTTAAGCTCTTATGGTAAAGCAACAGACAGCAATTTAAATTTAAATTTTAACTTTGGGTAACTTTCATACTTCTTAAWTTTTTGACTCTTAATAGTCTTATATATTTTAAATTCARTAGACTAAATGTATGCAGTTCAATTGTTCCATAAGTAGTTATATATGTACACTTTATTAAATAGTGGGGGTTAGGTTTAGCTCAGTTRGTTAGTGTGGTGCTAATAATGCCAAGCTCGTGTATTCAATCCCCATATGCGCCACTTGCTTTGAGGGTTGGACTAGATGATCTCCAGAGATCCCTTCTAACCTTACCAAGTCTATGACTCTATGATTCTTTATATCAATTAAATATTACAATAGATTTGCCTAAGCTTTCAAAGAAAATGCATCTTCATTTTGCATCTTCATTAAAAGATGTTCTTTAACAATCTCATAAGTAGTTGCTTAATACAGGTTTAATTTTAGTTTAATTTTGTCTTTATAATGTCAAAATGTGYCATTTAAGTAACTTTAGCCACAGGGGTGATGAGTGTACTTAGCTTTGAATCAATAAAGAACTGAATGCCAACCAAAAATTTTAAAGTATGCTTGCTTGTATTTATTGTGATAGATAGCTTTACTACAGCATATAATGTTATATGCTGTATATGTTATATAATGTTATAAGTGATGCAATAATGTTATAATAAACATTGAGAAGAAAATGAGATGTAAAAGCTATACAAGCAAAYGAGAATATTATTTAGAGTGATGCCATAAGAGCTGAAAATTTCAAGATTACAGGCCTATTTTTAGATCTCTTTCTTTGTTTATTCACATAGAAAATTAAAAGAATGCATATATTTGTCCATATTAGTAAAAAGAATTTTTATATAGAAAGGAAATTAAGTTCTAAGCACTTCTGTAGAGGAACCACTTTTCAGGGCCATTTATTTTAGCGTTTGTTTTGCTTTTATTGCAGATATGCTAGTTTGAATAGAAAACTCTCTGACATGCAATTTCTTCATCTCCTGCCTTATTCAGTGAAACAAGAGAAAGAGAAAAATTTGAATTGAGAAGGGATTTAGTCACTTGTTTATCAATACTTTCTTTAATAATAGGCAAATATATTTCCTCAGCAARATGAAAATAAAAGGGTTTGTACTTGTATGGTGAAAAAATAACTCTAACTTTTCCAGGATGAGAATTAAAGAGCATCATTCTTGTATTGGAGTTCTTTTCAWTTAGGTTAATCTTGTGTAACTGAGAGAAGAAAGGAATCAGTGATGAACAACATAATTGAGAGATTTATTTGTTTAGTCCATGCAGGTTTTGAGTTGTTTYTGTACATGTTAAAAGGACTGAGGACCATACTTTGAGATATTCTGAGATATTCTGTTGGGTCTAAGCCTCTTTCTGGTCTTGAAACCAAAGCCAAAACCTTTATTTAGAAAATGAACTATACTATGAAGAGAGTACAGTGTGAGAAGCTGAAGAGAAGACAAGAAAACCGAAAAGAAAATGAAAGTAAACTTCAAATTGAAAAGGAAGCTTTGAAAAAATAGAAAGAAAGGTGAATCAGCCTAGAGTTTGTTTTCTTTAGCATGTTGGAAAAATCTGAGCTCAGTGTTTGGCTTCTATCTCTTGATTTTTATGTACTGGTTGGAGTTGGGTCATTTATATTTAGCTCCTCTCAGGAGTACTTCATGTTGCTAAATAGTTAGTGCTCTACTTGACTAGAAGAAAGATTCATGGATCCTTTATTAATTATGTCCAGGATAAGAAAAAAAAATTCCTTTTGCTTTCTGAAATGACAGGAAAGTAATATTGAAATTGCTTACGTGTTTTGGGAGCTTGGAGAGATTTAAAAGCTTGTTCTGAAGCTTTTCCTTAAGTTATCCTTMCTATATGGACATATATATGTAATTGCATAGTATGTGATCATGCTGTTACGTTTTGTTACATTAAGRTTTCTGAATCTGTTTTTTGAATGATAATCTTCTTGCATCTGATCTGGAGCTAAGTAATTAAAACAAGCTGTATTATAATTAGCAGGTCTTTAAAAACTTACAGTGTTTCAGCTTAACCATAGSTTTGTGCAAAAGATATTGTTTTGAAAACATAACTGTTCATGTAGTCTGCATAAAAGTGTTGTGAGTGAAGTCCTTCATTATTTTAGACAGTTCATGTTCTTAAATTTTTTTCTACAGATGATGGCAGGATTACATACAGAGCTGATTTTATAATTAGTTAAAAATATCTTGGCAAACTTATATGTAGTGAACACRAATTAGATGTTTTATGTGATTTTCTAAAGAGTAATCTGTATTCTATTTCTCTTATACTGTATTTACAATTAAAAATGTAGAATAACTGTATACAATTGAACTTTTACTTTTGTGTTTAGAAAAACAAGGTATACTTTCTTTTCTTTATCTTCAGCTCATCTGCTTTGAGTTTAACATATCTTTTTGGGGGAAAAAAAAAAATGTTTGTAAAGGATATTAAGCTTTGTTTGGCCTTCCTTTCCATTTAAAGTATTCACTGGACCCGAATGTGAAGTTGTGATCCCCAGTGCTGATTGATATATAAACATAAGGCAGATGGTGTAGAGATGATTCTGATGATAATTCATTTTTCAGCTAGTCCTGAAGGTACTTTGATTACAGTGTGTTTAAGCAATTAGAACACAGTATTCAATGTTAGTCCGGTTGGTAAGGAACACATGGGAAACAAGTTACAAGTTATTCAGGCCCAACAAAGGATGCACTGTGGTGTAACCATTTTAATTCCTAATGCTAGATTAGAAACATAGGACTTTAAAATATGTCATACAGTAAGGTAAATACATTAAACATAGTCTGAGTAAAAAGTTAAGTACATAGTTTTTGGCATAAATATTTGTTTTGGAAAATATTTGTCACTATATGAAAGAAGCCAGTATGCTTGAATTCAGATTTCACTTTGCATGCAGCTCATTAAAAAGTCACATGCTTGTTTTTAGGTTTACATGAGTCCTGGTTATGAAGCAGTTTATTTTTTCTTTTATTAGCATTTTAAATCACAGTACGGAGRAAAAGGTAAACAATATTCATGAGATTTAGTTAGAAGACCTATTTTGATTTTGCATCAATTGTTCAGAGTAATTTGTGATAATAAGCAGTCTTTACAGAAAATGCTGGTAGCAATTAGCTGACAGAAAAATGCAAGCACTTATATGAAACAAAACAATATGTTAAAGAAAATCATACCAATATTTTAAAAATGCTTCCAAACAGATTTAGGTTAAAATTTAATATTGTCTACTCCATAATTTATTGCTTTTTTTTTTTTTTTTTTTTTTTTGTCTGTTTCTGCAATAGGATAATTGACCGTCTAGATGGAGTTCGTTTGTTATGGTCATTGTTGAAAAATCCTAATCCAGATGTTCAAGCAAGTGCAGCTTGGGCTATTTGTCCTTGCATTGAAAATGCTAAGGTGAGAAAATATTTAAAATAATATTTTTTTACCTATATACTTACATATAATTTTTACGTTTGAATGATTGTCAGCAATACTGTGGTATTTTCCAGTTACACTCTCTCTACTTCCCTCTTTTAAATGCTTTAAATTATTGATGTATCTATTTTTTAACATACCAGTAGGCTTCCATCTAGTGCTCATTATTGCATTCTGTTTTGCCTTTACAGTGCTTATTTTATTTCATAGAATCACAGAATCGGTAAGGTTGGAAGGGACCTCTGGAGATCATCTAGTCCAAACCCCCTGCTCAGCAGGGTCACCTAGAGCATGTTAGACAGGGTTGCGTCCAGGCGGGCCTTGAAGATCTCCAGAGAAGGAGACTCCACAACCTCTCTGGGCAACCTGTGCCAGTGCTCCATCACTCTCACAGTGAAGAAATTCCCCCTCACGGTCAGGCACAACTTCTTGTGCTTCAACTTCTGCCCATTGCCCCTTGTCCTGTCACATGCGACAACTGAAAAGAGTTTGTCCCCGTCCCCTTGACACCCTCCCTTCAGGTACTTGTACACATTGATCAGATCCCCCCTCAGTCTTCTCTTCCCCAGGCTGAAGAGGCCCAGCTCTTGCAGCCGTTCCTCGTAGGGCAGATGCTCCTATTCCCAAATAAAGCATACTGAAAATGCCAATCTGACCATGYAGGAAACAGCAATCTTCTATTGATAGGCTGTGAACAGGACAGGTAGTTGTAGCTATTCTCCACTATGAGGTACTTCAGCTGTTCTTGGGAGACARTCTTTTGGACTGAGAGCGTATTTTATGCTCTGTGCCAATGTAATCCTTAGATTCTCTGCTCGGACTGCCAACAAAAAGTGCCATTTGTGAATAGTAGCTGTGTGGATCAGCTGTGCACAGAAGACTGAGCTGTTCATTTATTTCACATCATCTTCTAAAGAGAGATAAAATAGCGAGTATAATCTGTTACTCATCTTCAGTGAATTGGTACCACTGACCTGTGGTAAAATGAGGAAGGCTTTGTTTCTCATACAAGATCTCTGAAATAGTTCTCTAAAAGACTAAGCATACTTTTAGCCTTAACACTTGTGCAGTAACATATTCCATTTCTAATTCACATCCATATTTATTACATCTTTTGTTTCTTCTTTCTACCACAAATATATATCCTTCTACATATCATTTGAAAAACTGAATCTCTGAAAAGTGAGAGCACCTTAGAAGCACTACATATGCTTAGCATCCTTTGCAAGCAGTGTTTCCTATTTGGAATTGAGCACTATATTGTTGCTATTAATTTTTATTGATATAGATGTAGATTATATAGATTGGTAGATGTACATATACCTATATTGATGAAGTTATTGAAAAAGCATTTGTTCGTGATTTTTATAACTCAAAGCTTTTTTACTTTTCTGTTTCTTCACAATGATTTCTATGACAACAGCTTCTCTGTCATTTTTCAAACATGCCAGTTATTCTGAATTATTTTTCTCTTTCTTTTTCTAAACATAGACTCTTATATAAAAGTTCTGTTAYCTATTGATGTGTTTCCTACATGTCTCTTCTATCAAGATATGACTATACCTGGCTGTCTCTCTAATGATATTCCTGTAGATGAATGTTAAAACACCACTCTATGTAATGAGGCAATACTTACTATATATAGGGCTCTGTGAGTGGTAGTGCCAAGGTAGAGCTCSACTTTACCAGAATTCCCACACTGAGCACCTTTTCAGAAGCTATTGTGGTAGAGGACAGCTACTGAAATCAGAGGCTTTATTCATTTTCTTCTTTATTTTTTCCCCTTGAGTATTTAATGAGTTTAAGCTATGTACATCCTCAGTGTATCTGTCCTCCTTTCATCTCTTGTGGCTGCCTTCCCAAATGCTAATCTGTGACCCCACAAAGAGTTCTTTGTGTGAGACTGAGGCAGAGTGGCACACTGACACAAACTTACCAATACCCTTTCCTCCGACACTGAATGCAAAGAGAGATGTATAAACAAATGATTATAGCCACACAGTGGATATGCAGGAACTATCTATGTAAACAAAATGTTCATTTTTTTTTAATGCACAGTTAATAATTAACTATTTACATGATTTTCCAAGAATCACAGCTCAGTTCATGGAGTACTAGATTTGAAGTCAGTGATAAGGGTATCATTTTAAAGGGATTATGCACATTCTGGCTTTTCCAAGGCTATACTTGAGACTGCAAACCATATTTCAAATAGCTTTGAGATTGGATTCTTCATTTGTTTTCTTTGGAGAAGCTGTAGTGATTGTCCTCCATAGTACTGAGTTTGGTAGATGAAACAGAACTTGTTATCAGTATTAGAAACAAATTTTTGTGACAGTGTTGTATAGTATCCATTCTCTTGCACRAACACCTTCTGTACATATAAGGTAAAGGTTATTTTCTATTATATTTATGATGGAGCTGGTCTATCATACTGACCTAGCTCCTATGATAGTATGTGAGTACATGAGTATCTCTCATGTACTTACTCTCACCGTATCTTCTTAAGATTGGGAAGTTTACCAATTCTTTTTTACAATCAGAGAGAAATGAGTCACAAAAGGCCAGAGCCTCAGTTCTCARAGTTAGCTGCTGGCTGCTTTTGGACATTTCAATCTAACTAATTTGTCCACTGTCAGACAGAAAGTTAATGTCAAGAAGGGAATAGAATTCAAGTGACCTTAATCCTAGATTATATATGACATCGGTTACATTATGGTAGCTGGAGTACTTCCCATAGAGTAGAGCTGTAGAATTGGATTAGAAAGTACTGCTTAGTGTATCAGTATGATTTAGGTTAGTGATATTTGGTCCATGCCAGATTTAAGACTTTTTACATAGAGGGTGTCAGCTGTAGTCTCATRTATAGACTGTTTTAGCTCTGACAGCCACAATATCAGTTTGATGTCAGTCATCACTTCTGTTTACCAGCGTTAGTTCTAACTTTTTTTAGCCTTAAGACTGTAGAACAAAGATCTTGCAGGTTGGCAATGATACAATTTGAGTGGTAGAAATGTCCCAGGAAAATTTGCACAGCACCTGTCACTGCTACTTTTGAGCCCTAGACAAATATAATGTGATCATGAACAAATTAATTTATGCATTTCTCTAAAAATTAAAACTAAAAGAGACAAGAATAGTATTAATTAAAAATAATCATCTTATTCCTATTAATTCCTTACTTCCAAAAGGAAAAGTTACTACTGCAAACACATTGGTAATGGCAAAGTATTAGTGCACTGTCCAAGAAACACACATGATTGTGAAAGATTGCAAAGAAAAGTCTACTCAACTCTGTTGATTTTGGAATGGCAACATTTGGTTATGATGCTACTTTGAAAAGCAGTATTTATAGTGTTCTCCCAGTGTACATTAGTCCAAACAAGAATTTAGAGAAACTCTACAAAGATGTTATTTGGGCTATTACAAATTTCATCCAAAGGCATGATGCCAGTAAAAAGGGTGCTGCCAATATTAAAATCCCTCTTTTCTCAGAGAGTAACCTTTAAATAGCACGTTTTGAAATTWAAAAAAATATATATTGTAGAGGTTATTCTCCTTCTTATGTTTAGTAGAGTTTTGGGACAAAAATTTGAATAGAAATGACAATGGCAAGCTCACTTCTTTCCTCTGCCTTTTGTCTGTGGTTACTTAACAGTTTTCAGCTTTTGATGTTTCAGTTTTAACCTTTGTTATTGCTACAACTATAAAAGCTTTCTTAAAGAACTTGAAGAAGCTCATTATGTATGAAGTCTGTCAAACTAACTTAAGTAAACAGTCTGGGATTGGGRAGTTGAGGGAAGAGAAAAGGAAAGGTATTTATTCTGTTTTCTTAAAATCTACTGGTAAAATRACATCTCACACTTTTGTGATAAAGTGGCGGTTTTTTTGAAGTGTGTTGCATCCCTTTCAGCCCTGGAGTGGAATTTCATAGGCATGATGAATAGTCAGCCATGTAAAGATGCCTATGTATCTGCTAAAGAGAATGTCCGTGTTGGCCCAGAAATATCCAAACCAAAACTAAACCATGTTTAAGTGGCGAGGGCCATGAGGTGAGTATGTGTGAAGGTCCAATAGCCTCCACATATAATTGCAAAAGCATTGTATAATGAGAATGTGTTTCCCAATGGAGCCAGCAGTCTGGAGTAAACATGTGTGGGTGGGAAATATGCTACTGATGACCCATGCTATTCAGGCTCTTTATATAGATTTTGCTTGTTATGGAAATTTTAACATAACCACATGTATAAAACCACAGAGARCCTTTCTATTTAAAAGTAACAAATAAAGGTAGTTGAACTTGGAAAATCTTCTGATATTTAACAAAGAGTAAAATTATAACCAGTTGCTGCTTTAAATAAATTAAAATGTTTTGTTTACACATTTTACTAATTAAAAATGTAKTATAAGAAGTTCAGTAGTTCCCCATAATGCACACTGTTATTTTGTTTTTATATTTAATAAATTATACTTAAATAGAACCAATACATTTCTCTTTATGTACCATTCTTTGATTAAGCCTATGATGCTTGAGTATATACAGCACTTTCCAGTTTCTTTGTTTTCCTTGCTATCCTTCTTACATTTATATACAGAACGCTTGGCAGTTTAAATTTAACGCTCTTACTGCTCTCTTTCCATTTTCCTATTTGTTTTCTCTAAACAGTATCCTTTTTTAACATCATTTTATACCTACTTCTCTATATTTGATCTCATTTTATGCAGTTTTGAATCCCTCATATCTGGACATTGACTTTCCAAATTTTAAAGTTTTTATTACAAACTGAACTTTGAAAAATATTCTATAAGAGATCAAAAAGGAGTTTTTGGATTGCCYTTCAGACCTTCCAGAGCACCCTGCTCTCTGGAGAGTCAGGAAGCCTGGGAGGTCAGAGCTGGCTCCGTGAATCAGTAGCTGCCTGCCATACTTGCCAGTGTGTGGGAAGAGCCTGCCTGTTGGATGATTCTTGACACAGGCTGCCTAGAAGCTTACTGAACCAGCTGTCCTGGGGCGTTTGCAATCCTATAGACTTGTTCTCCTAGAGATCCTCAACGGACTAACATAAATTGCCCAAAGGCCCCTGAGGCCTACCAGTGATGCCTAGTTTGTATAAAAATACATAGTCTGAAAGCTGGGAAGGAAAGAGAGACTAAGAGCATAACCCATGTTTCCCTCATTGAGATGCCTCAGATCCTAAGCTCCATGCAAAGCAGCTGCCTGGGAACTTGGAGAACATACGAAGCCAAAACGTTTAGGAGATTCTGGAGACCTGGCCTTCCAGCTGTTTGGCAGCCCATCAGGCAAGAAATCAGAGAAAACCAGAAGCCAAGCAGCCTGGCAAGCTACTTACCAGCCATCTGGCTGACAACCGAAAAGACGAAGAGGCACGTTGGTAATTTAGCCTGTCTTTCTGTCTGGTTTCTGTCAAAACTTTTCAAGGAGTCATCGTGTTCTTATGGAAGGTTTTGGTTCCGTTCCATTAGCATTTTCTGATGGAATACTGTTCCACTGGAAAATATTTGATGAACTTTCCTTTTAACTTAATTGTAATAGCTACACATACTAGTCAACAGCTTGTCATGTTGCTTCTGTACTTTAAATTAGACTTGCTAATTAGACATAAAGATCTATAAAAAGTTTAAATCTCATCTTCCTCACATTTTTTTCTTTTGATCTCTTCTTTGTTTTTCTTGCTTGTCCATCTCCATTCTTCTGACTTTACCCTCTCATTTACCACGAGATTTCCATAGATTTCAAGACAAGAGCACTGAGATCATTGTGTCTGATCTCCTGCATAATATAAACCAGAAAATTTCAAGCAATCATTTTATCTAGCCCAGAAGCTTTTGATTGAGCTATAATATGTTTTATACTTCATGCTTGTTCAAATTCTCAGTGGTCTGCAATTATAACTAGCACAATATGATATGATTGGCTTCCCAAACAGAACTCTCTGGTTTATGGAACCTTGCCAGAGTTGTAAAGACAAAAACAGTAATTGTAATAACAATTTATTATTTTATGTTGTCTCTGCATTGATTATTTAGCTAGGCTGTCCTCAGAAAACTTTGATATTATTACTGTCTTGCATCTCTGCAATATTAAATTACATAGTAGTGTTAGCTATCTCATAAATACATTCATAATTTTATGAAGAAGTTTTCTTAAACGCTTGTTTGGATGTATGTTCATTGCTATCTGTTTTTCATACTTCCATTATTATATTGCTTCTCAAAATAATGTAAAGCAAGTCATGACAAAATCATGGCCTCAAAGGACCTTGACACTAGTGTTTTCACTCATTCTGTGAAAAAAAATAGGGTTTTGGCATTCACCCAGGAGTGACCTTCAGTGACAGCTGTGAGTAGGAATAGGGGGCAGAAAAGTACATGTAGTCCCCCAGACAGAAAAGAAAGAGAACAAAAGCCMAAAGGACTACTTGAAGTTGCACTGGTGACTATGAAGGCTTATTTTCCCACCATCTTTTTGAGAACATGCATCACATGCTTTCTTGGGCTGTACATTTGGCCAATGGACTTTTGGTTCTTGAGACTGTCAGTAGCAATATGCTTGCCAAGTATTTAGCTGTGTGATGATCAGCTCCCCGAAGAGCCAGGAGAAAGCAGTTTTACTCTTCCAAACTGCAGAGTAGCCCTGGAGCCATTTTATAGCTACTAGTATWACACTAAACCTGCTCTAGCTGTAGCTGCTTCAGTGAGGTGAAGATGACAGGAAAATCCATGTTGATTGTCTGCTACTATCCAGTCTTTCATCTTCCCAATATGTTGTACAGAGGCAGAGATGTGAGATGTAGTAAACCAGTSTTATCCTGAAAGGTCTTTCTTCATCTGCTCTCCTGCAGTGGAAATCTCCACAGCTGTATGGACAGGAAAAAATTTGCCTTTACATATGACATAATTTGAATGAATGATAACTCTGGATTGTTTAATAGGAAAAATGAATAGAAACTTTCATATGTAAATAATTTTTGCTTTTTTCACTGAAGAGTTGTAACATAGAACTTTACCTGTTACATTTCTTTATTTTGTATTTTAAATTTGGTTGTGCTTCACTAAGTCATGTAACTGGCAATAATGGATGGAAATGGACAGCTTGTTTCATTAAAGTAAAGGTAGCTTAAAGATGATTCTTGATAATTAGAGTTTATTTGCACAGCCATACCATCACTTTTTTGGGCAAAAGAAATTGAATTTGACAAATTAGCTGCGACATCTTAAGCTTTTTAAGATGTTCTAAGAGTAAAATACTACTTGTTTTTAGTGGGGAAGCTTTTATCTTTAGAACAGAGTATTTTTAAAGATAAACACAATGTGTTTTTATAATACGGTATTTAGTTTTAAACCTTTCAAATAAAGAAACCAATATTCACTTTGGAAGGAATAGGAAAGGAATCCAGTTACAAAAGAATTCCGTAGTGCCTGTACAAGAACTGTATGTCTCAACTTAAGGCTGATGAACTTTATTTACTTAATGAAAATAACCACAAAAATACATATAATATGATGACAAGAGGACTCAAAAATCCCAAATGTTCTCCTTGTGTAAATACTGCCAAGATCAAATGATTTTTCCAAATCTGCCTTTTCTGCAAATATTGTAATGCTTTCTGCTCCTAATTAAAAAAAGTGTAAAGCTGGTCTATCTCACAGTATTTCTGCTCTTGTGAGAAGCCAAGAATTAGCTTGGCTAAGTAAAAAAATTAAAAAAGGAAAGGAAAGTTAATGTTTTTGTTAATAGTTATGAAGTTCAACAAGAGGAAAGTATTGTGATTAAAGAGTACCAGGATGCAKTTTTTATTAGCATAGTAGGTAACCTTGCAGTCTTCAGCCTCTATGCCAGATACTTGTTTGTACTGTTTGAAATTGTAAACTCCTCATTTTAATCCARTTTTGAAATAATATTTATCATACTTTCTAAGGATAGAAACTTTGCTGCCCACTTGTTAGAAGAAAGATGTGATCATGTGAAATCATGAAATATCCTGTTCTCTCTTCCAGGTTTCTCCAGACATTTAAAAAGTATTTTAACAATTCTTATTTTTTCATATCTATCACTTAAGATTAAATATTACATTAAAAGTTGTAATATAATAGTGATGAATATCTAAAATGAAGGTATTTCCTGTTAATGCAGTAAAACCTTCATGTTCTGACCTCTTTTACATTTTTATTTTTTTTATAAATGTTACTGCATTTGAGCTCTTCAGCTCAGGAAATACTACTTGTTAAACTAAACGTATTTAGCCTATCCATAACACGTACATTCAGATGTATAAAAAAGACCTTTATATTTTATTGCTTATCAGTTGGGATGATTTTGGCGATGATCAATATTTATATCCATAAATGTTGATTCTTACAGGTCATCTCACAATGACATATRTTTTTCTGCCTAACTTGAACTGAGTAGCCTTGTTAGAACAACAAACAAGTACAGTTTTATGAAGATAAGTAAAGAGGGGAATGAATTTACTAAATTCATTTAAATACATTTTTCTTACTTTTCTGGCTGTTTATTGTATAGCTAAGATGTTCTGTAAGCATTTCAAAACATTAGAATTCTATATTTGTTGAATATCTTCGTATGTAACTTAAAAGAAAGWAAGTAAGTACCTAAATTAATCGATTAAAGTTTTGTTGCATGTAAGTGCTACAATATGAATTTAGYGGTTTAGTCTCAGACTTGAAATGCAATACTATCCACTCCACATTCAATATCAAAATTCTGTTATGCTCCATTAGCAAACTGACTGCACAGCCAAGACCCTGAAATGTATTTTTGCAGGAAGATTTAAGGACTAGAAGTAAATATTAACGCTTTATGCATTAATATATGGAAATGCCAAATGCCTTGGATTTAGTCTCACAAAAAGTTATGTGTCAGTTAATTTGAAAGGGTAGACTTTAAAGCTTGCAATTTTTTTTTTTTTTTTTGGAAGCAAAAGGTACAAAGGAGGTTTCCAAAGACATATTATATATGATTTTTCTTCAGTTACAAAATTAAGTATAGATGTAAATGCCTGAGGATATTTAGAAACCAAGAACACAGAAATTACTTTAGACTTTACAGTATGAAAAAGTATCTGATCATTAATACAAGTATACTCAGAGAACATGGAATGGAAAGAATTGAATCCAGRCCTTTGCAATCACAGGCACAACTTCATATAATTTCTTCTTGTGAAAATATCTTTAAAGTACAGCAATTGTATATAATAAATACAACATATATGACAATAAAAAAAAAAGTAGAAATTTACTTTGTTAATGACACCAAAAAGATGTGATTTTTGTTTAAGTTTCTTTGAAAGAAAAACTTATCAAAAGATCTTGTAAGTAACTTAATGAATTTTAAAGCTCTGATTTCAGTCCTTCTTGCTGCATGTTGTTCTTCAAATTTCTTGCTTCTTTGCTTTTCTCTTTGTCTTTTATGGAGCCCCAGACTACACCCACAATCACATTTGGGAAACTTTCCTGACATGTGGTTTCTGWAGTTTCCCTCTGCTTTTCATCACTAGTAGAAGGTTCTGTCCTGATCACAGATGATCACTGAAACTCTTTTCTTTTACTTACTGCTGGATTGTTTACATAGCATACCATCAGTTTAATTTAACCACTCTGCATTAACAAAATGTATAAAGTCTAAGCTTATCAAAAGAGAAAGGTAACAAGTAGAGCTCCAGTCACTTGGGATTAGAAGAAAATGTAAAATTTCCACAGATAGGAAAATACAAAATTTACATACTAGTTCATAAAATGGGAGACAAGTTATCTTATCTCTTCATGGARCAACTTTCAAGAGCACAAAGAAGAATTGCATGAGTGTTTGAGCCATCCAGAAAAGCAGAATCATTTGCATATCTGCCTGGGCCCCCTTTCAAATCCTAGAGACTTTCCTGTAGAGTTTACCTRTTGAACAGAACCTTTCGTATTTGTTGAGCCAAAAATTTAGACACAATGTTGGTCACACTTCTGCTGTAAGTTTCAAGGARTTCAAGTAATTTTAAATGTCATATATTCTTTTCTTCGCCTGTATCTGACCATTTAGTTGTATAGCCTTCTAATACTCTCATAGATAAGATGTTTCTGTGTAGAAGTTTTCCTCTGTGACCCATCATCTGGTGCCTTTGGTCTGGTTTCAAAATTTCAAGGGGTGAAAATTCCTAACAAGAAGTAATGTTTTTATTCAAGCAATAATCTATTGATACATTTACAATGTAGTATGTATACACTAACAATGACAGTCAAAGAAGCTTTTTTCCAGCATACTTGTGGGAAATATGCTGTAAGCTCGCCTCCCTTTGCATTTCTCTGAGCTGATTTTTTGAGTCACAACCCTATATTGTCTTTCGTTTGCATCAACATTTAGATCCTCTTTTTATGTTTCTAAGGACCTCTGATATTTGTTCATTCTGTTATTTTTAGGACTTCAGCCCAAAATTTGCTCTTGGACACTGCCCTTTTTCCACAGGCTGTGGTTTCTGGTTTTGACCCTCAAACTGTATGGCACTAGCCTCTCCCTTCCAGTCTCAAGAGTTGTCCCACCTGTGGTAGAAAAGATTATGTTCCTGATGAGCATACCCACTGGTTTTGCTTTTTGGGAGAAGACAACATCACAGCTAAGTGTTCAGTTTGGCGTTTAGTTCCATAATTGAAAAGATGGAGTGCAGCATCTTTTGGAATTTTTATTTACCAGGTCCGTGAATGATACAATAAATTGGCTTAGGAAAGCGAACACAATACAATTGGAGCTCTCCTCTACTCATAAATCGTGCCCCAAAAGAAAGAAACACAATCAAAACCATTCTTGATCTCAAGATCACTCCCTAGTCTTAGGAAAGTTCATACTTTTCATGTTTGCACTTCCATGAAGTCCTAAGACCTTTCAGTCCGAAAGAGTTTCAAGAGACAATCTGGTAATTTTTACTCAAAATTATCCTCTTGGGCTGTTGAGGTGAGCACACAAATGAAATTCTAATTGCAGACCTTTCTTTCTACTTCTACATTTTTATCATTGAAATGCACAGGCTAAAATTTCTTCTAAGAGTTGTCTCTTCTTCTAAGAGAGTCAGTAATGCTGACCATTTGGCTAGTCACTCTAACCCTCTTCTGAGTGCAGTAACAATTTGACACCAGGCCATCTAATACTACTATCTGATGTAGAAACTGAACAGAAAATCTATTCTCTCTCCTGAAAGCTTCTGAAATTTCTTTTTGAAAGAACACTTCCTTGGCGCTGATAGATTCCAGATCACCCCAGCCCAATCATAGGGTGACTACAGATCTTAGAACTAGTAAAGAAGCTAACAGAATATGCTTTTGGATCAGTCTTTGGACCTATGTACCTTACCATCTTACCTTTGCCTTATACTGCAAACATGTCATTGTCATTCAGCCCAGTTTTTCTGGACTCTACCCATCTGATCTGGCAAAATCCAGCATCATGCAGAGTTACGTACTGGAGGCTGGATAAGATGTTCCTCATCCCAGCAACGGACAAAAGCTTTTCCTTTCTTCCTTTCTTTGCAACCTAATATTTTTGGCAGCTGCTGCCATAGGAAGGAAAAACTTGTCGAAAGAATCATTATATCCACCATGTTTATAAAAGAATTGAATCATTTTCTACAAAGTTTTTTCTTCTATCCATGTGCTGTCTTTGTAGGTGACTATTGGCACTCTCTGGCCAACTGTACCCACAAATTTGTTACCTACATGATTTCATTTTCAGATCTTAATTAACCAGAATTTAGGAAAAAGCCTTGACTCAATTTTTAAGAGCCAGCAAGACTCTTCAACTATCTATCTACCTATCTATCAATAGGTATGCCAGACTGACATTGATGATTGCAAGCAGTGGAGTTGTTTGAAGTTGAGAATGTTTTCTCAAAACCTTTAGGCTATGCAAAGAAATCCAGTCCTAAATGGAAGACTTCTCTTTTGAAGGTCCCTTTTGAGAGCAAGGGTCTCTCTAGCATCCCCATAGAGAGGACATTGTACTTGGAAGAGGTTGGAAGGCCATGAAATCTGTAGGAACACTCCAGTTCTTTTCTAAAGCCTCACTGTGGACTTGGCTTAGCTTCTTACAAGCCATACTATTTGTTAGTTGTAGCCCTCTCAAACTATGTTCCAAGAATCCTTTATGGATACAATGCTCCAACTATCACAGCCTGTCAGAGCCAAATACCCTCCTTCAAGTTGCTAGAATGCAAATAGCATGTTCAAGGAAATGTCATCATTTAGAAATTTCAGGCCTAGGACTTCTCAGATGTTATTATTAACAAGAAGTATTTTACCTTCAGTGCTCAAGGTTAGCTCTCAAGTCAGCTTCCGGTGGGGTTTTGACCATGTACTTAGAAGCGCTTCTGCCTGAAGATAGCTCAAGCAATTTTGGTTTCAGAACCTTTTGAGTCTAGCCAGAATAACAGAACATTTCCTTTATTACCAGATCTGCACTAAATGCATTTCACTCACATCACCCAAATCAAAACATTCTTCACCTGAGTATATGCTTATTGGATGTCTTTTGAGGCAATAATAGGTCTCTCTCTCTGGTAATACAACTGTAAACAACAGAAAAGTATCCACATCTGCCTGCCCAAAGAGGTATGCTGAGGTTCTCAATGATCATGCTCTTCAGTTTTATTCTGTCTGCTAGTTGTCTTTGACTACATACACGGTTTAAGAATTCTAGCCTCTGAGTCCTTTCAGACTTCATGCTAAGGCCAAGGATTATTTGTTTTCTCTTACCATGTTTCTTGGAGATTCCTAAAGCTGTTAATCAGATAACACTTCCTTTTAAGAACCTGATCCTTCTGTAGGATCTTATCTAATCTCGTCCCTTTAATGTAAAAACTCTCCAAGCCCATGTTTACCATGACATCTTTTCTACTTGTCCATACAAACATTATCTTGGTTAATAATCCTTTTGCGAGAGGTAGGATTTGGGCACTAATGACATATTTTCCTTCATTTTCCATAAAAATAAGACAGTCATCAAAACACATGTGAAGTTCTTGCCCAAGGTGATTTCTGACCATACCTATTTCATAATCAACACTTTATTTGCTTTTCCTAAGTCTTATGCTTTTACATAAATACTGTAAACCTTAAGTTAGTCATATGCTAGATTTCCATGAACAAGGAATTTTAAGAGGACTTTTCATCTCTCCATATCCACATCTGAAAGGTTGAAAATCTAACGAAAAATGTCTTGGTGGATTACATATTCTATAAAGGAGTTTTGATAAAACACTGTTATCTATGCTGTTTATAGAGGCATTCTTACACTCAACTAACATAATCAAAGGGCCCATTCAAGTAACAGTGGTGACTTCTCCAGATCATTTCAGTCTTGGCATCTTCAGGTTAGCCATTTCAAGTTCCATCTACCCCTTTGCTAATTGGAAATGAAGTTCCTGAAAACAATGCTGCATTTTGCAGTGTTGTCTTTCATGCTCTGGATAATTAGGGCTGTCTAGGACTTTTTCTAGCTGATCTTTAGCAGAATGCTGCTTGAAATTATCTACAGATAGAATAAACATGCAAAGAATCATTTAAAGAAGTAGACACTTTTCTATTCTGGCATTGTTTTTGACCACGAGGAAGCTAAAAAGGGATTGTCTAATGTGATATGACCTTACATGGAGGAACAAAGAAATACAAAAGAGATACATTTCTTTTCAAACATCTCAGTTCAACAGAGTGCAATGAATTGGGGATGTGCAGCATTGGTCAGTGACTATATAACTCAATCAGTTAAGAATTTGTTCTTAAACAAGACTTAGATTTGCATCCTGTTTGCTTTTAAAGGTGCATTAAGTACTGCATGCTGCTTGTCAYTTTATCAGATAGCTGCCAGTTACACTCGGCCTGAAGAGATCAAATGAATTCCATGCGCATTAATCTAGTCTCATAGTGCCAATACTGCTGGTACGCTAAATGCAAATTCACTCTCTGATGCTGGCCAGCAGGGGATATCTAAGGAAAGGTGTAAGAATAGGGTAAATTTGTAATAGTGTTTCCCCTGAATGTTCTCCACACACAAGAGGTCTGTGGCTCAGGAACTTTCTAAATCAAAAAAGTTATTTTTGTATTGAATAATCGGTAGTAGATTTTTTCTGTGAATTTGCCTAATCAATTTATAAGCATTTAACTTTTTAACAGCCACCACAATCCTGTTGTCCCCAGTTCTTCTCTTAGAAGAAATTCCCTATATAGTCTTTCCATTCCTCTCAAGTTTCTGTATACTTCTATGATATCCCTCCTGATCTGTCTTTTTTATAGCCTAAAGTGTCCTAGTTGGTTAGTCATTCCTTCTACGGAGTAGTTGCCTACATTTGATTGTCTCTGCTGTCTTTCACTAAACCTTTTCTAATTCTACTATAACTTTTTTAAGATGGGGAAGATGGAGCAGAATTGAATGCTGTCTTCAAGACTGAGGCAAACAGTAGATTTATACAGAGGARTAATGGTGCTCTCTGTCTTACTTTTCTGTGCTAGAAGCATACTTACACTTTTCCAGGCTCCTGTTTGTAGCCTTTGGTTATATTTTATGTTAATTATTTATACTCTGATGCTATTAAAAAACCATAGAAACTATTCTAATGTGTGCACTCTGAAATGCACCATGATTGTCTCACATTTGCTGTCATGACTCTGGTAACCCTCTTTTGAATAAATTTGTAGGCATTTGTATGCATTTATACTGATATAAGAAAGTAATATTACCCCTTGCCTTTGTCTTCACTGTCAGATCTAATGAGAAACAGAAAAAACTAAGATAGCCCAAAAAGGGGGTTCTACTGAAGTTTTAGATACCCCAAGGCATATGAGACACCTAGCTGGACCTGGCAAATATTATACAGCAGATACAGGAGTGACAGCTTGAGTCTGGAAACAATACCTTGTGGCACCTAAGATGGCACTAGATACCTTTATTTAGGCATTGAATTTCTTCCTACATTTTGGTCTGTAAAACAATCTAGCTCATATGTGTCCATCAAGAGAGCTTTGAGCTCAGAATTAGACATGTTTCTTGGTGAAGACAACAGAGCAGTAGCTGCAGTGTTTTGAATCATTGTCATGTCAATCACTTTTTGAACATTTGCATGTCAAATAGAGATTGAATATTTTAAAATAAGGATTCTTTGGATTCTCATTTAGGATGCTGGGGAAATGGTTCGGTCCTTTGTTGGTGGCTTGGAACTGATAGTCAATTTGCTAAAATCAAAGAATAAAGAAGTTCTGGCAAGTGTATGTGCAGCCATTACAAATATAGCAAAAGATGAAGAAAATTTAGCTGTTATTACAGACCATGGAGTTGTCCCTCTGTTGTCAAAACTAGCAAACACAGTAAGTAACATCCCAACATGGAGTAAGTATCTGAATTTCTTATGTCAAATTACCACATCCCCAATTAAAAAGTCAGGACACAAGGAGTGCATTTGCAGTAGCATTAAGGAAAAGCTGTAGAATCTTCCTCGTGAGAGGTATATTGGACATGAAAGCATTCTGTRGCTGTTTCTAAAGTTGCTTTGGAAGATGAGTTTCATTTTCGTAATCCCTACTGCTGAACATTGCTTTTCAGAGGTGCAGCTGCCCTATGGAAAAAGCACAAAGGGGTGAGCAAGCAATAAATCTGAACCACACAGAAAATCTCAATGATCAGACTGTATGTTACATTGTAATGCTAATCTCCAGCCAGTCTAAAAGCACTTTGAAATAATATAAAAATTTGCAGCACCTCTTACAAACAGAATAATCAGAGGCTACTGACTCCATGCCTTGCATTTCTCTCTAGTTTTAAATTCTAATATAATTAAATTAGGATTCCTTAAAAGTGTTTAAGAATACAGTTTTGCTTTCCTGTGAAATTTTTAATGTATTATATCATCTTTTATGTATTATGTTTTTATCTTCTTCAGAACAATGACAAATTAAGACGTCACTTAGCAGAGGCCATTTCCCACTGTTGCATGTGGGGAAGCAACAGAGTTACCTTCRGAGAGACAAAGGCTGTAGCTCCTTTAGTACGTTACTTGAAATCAAGTGACCCATCAGTTCATAGAGCTACAGCTCAGGCTTTATATCAACTTTCAGAGGATCCCAACAACTGTATCACCATGCATGAAAATGGAGTGGTGAAGGTGAGGTGAAAGGTTTTTCTTATTTGGAGTTCAAACTGTTGAAGGAGTTTGTCATGTTCCACAGAAGTGCACTATCATTTGAAATAGTTTTTGAAATTATTTTTGAATAATATTGCCTACCTCAAATTTTCTGAACTTCATCCTAGAAACATTTGGTTAAACAGTGAGTTAGGAAAGAGTATTTCAGTTCTAAAGATATCACAGCTAAATGATTGTTACAATATGGACATAGGATATGGATGTTCACTCCAGAATGCTTTACTTGAGTCTTACCTAGGTTGGTAATCAGTATTTTACCATTTTCAAGTGGCTTTTGCAAAAGAAGTTAGGTCATCTTACAGGATGGTTGCCTGGTATGACAGAAAGCCACCTACAGGCTCAGTGCAACTGGATTCATTTATAAGAGAGATCTTTTGGGGCCAAATTAAGGTAGAATAATACAAAAGCTGAGTTCACCTGGACTAGTTTCAATGAATTCTGTATTCACTTATAAAAATTCTTATTTTAAGAATTAAGTATGAGCCCATTCCCTGGAGGCTTTTCTCTAGTAAAAATTTTCTCTCAGAAAGATTTTTCCAATTAATTTTTATCTCAGAAATTGAAGCCAGTAGAGCTATTTCATTGGCATAGGAGACATAAGGATTACAGCCTTAGAGATGGAGACTGTAGGAATTGTCAATTTTCATAAATTTCCTAAAAGATTTGCTGTTTGCAGATTTTACTTTCACATTTAGATAAATGTATTAAAAATAAGAGTTAAATTATGATGCAGTGTTAATGTTAAATTTATGTCTACTATAATGATAGTACATTTTGTTATGAATAGTTTCAATTCTGGCACAGTCTAATAGTCTTGCATTATCATACCTATATCTATAATTGGCAATAGTCTGGTTAAAAAGACCCAGCTGGTTTAAAACATTTAAAGACTCRGCTGAAAGGCCAGTACTTAAACTGACTCAGGTATAAGCTACCCTTTCAGTCCTGGAAAGTAGCCTCTTCCCATCGCAGTTGCAGTATACTAGCTACAAGGAAAGGCATACATTACTACAGCTAATTTTAAATACTTCAGTGTCTGGCGACTTTTTATTGTTGCTTATCTTTCCATTCAACTGACACAAACCCCAACATRTCCTCCTCCTTTTTCTATTTTCTGTCTTCTTGTGGTCTATTGTTTTCATTCATTTCATTATGCAGGTCCTTTAGGTTTTATAAATTGTAACACACTAAAAGTATAAAAACAATCTTGATGATACACTTTTATGATAATTCCAGCTGGATCTAGGTTCATTTTTAGTTTTCAAGCCTAGTTAAAATATTTATACTAATTAAAAGCATTGACAAAGCCATCAGCAGCCTGGTCTGAACTCAGTGTTGACCCTGCTTTGAGCAGGAGGTTGGAGTAGACAACCTGCATTCCAACCTGCATGATTCTGTGGTTCGGATCATCTGATTTCCATCAAAACTCTTCTTTACTCTTTTTTGATAATTGAAGAATATTCTCTAACTTCACAGTGGAGTTTAATGATCCATTCTCACGATAGATCCAATCAAGGAAAATAGTCATAGTTATGATAATAGACTTTCCTAGTGTCCAGAAGCAGTCACCCCATTTGTTCTCCATCTAATAYGGAAGAAACTTTCTTCACTATATTCAGTTAAGTGGGTTTCTCAAAAGAAACAGTGTCAGAGGGACAAATTTCATCACTCTTTTATTTAGAAAGTTACAGCAATTTGTAGAATAAAATTCTGTTGTGTTTCATTCAGAAATGGAATATTCATTCTGTGAAGAAAAGTTCAGTTGAGTTCTTAAGTCTGTCTACAAATGTATGTGACTAAGAGATGCTATGTTACCCTGCTTAACTTTAAGTACTTCACAGCTCTATGAGGACTGACTTAACTTATCCTCTGTAGTTCACAAGATCTCAGAGTTTTTTCGGGGAAAGCAGACTGATTCTGCAAACGAGACTTGTTCCATAATGAGTGTTCAAAGTGCAGTYGAACTTGATCAATAATTAAGAGGTTAAAGAAGAGCAATAAGATAAAAACACCTATGAGCACACTTTGCCATGAAGAACCTAGAATAAGTCTTCGTATCTGCTTAGTATCACAATATGAAAAAGTATTGAGACAGATTTTCTGAGGTCATTCAGAATAGCAGTGAGATCGTCTCTAATATAAAAAAGTCCCACTGTTGATTCATGCCATAAGCTGTTTAGGTTGGTAGGCTGGAGTCTTTACATAGCCAGGAGGTGACTGTGAACCAAATACATAACTGAGAGAAAAAACATCAAGATTCCTTACTGCACATTTTGCTTACAGGCAGAAAAAAGGAAATAACCTTGGAAGCCATTAATTTACCTGAAGGATTAACCATTGCCAGTGCCCCCAAAAGCAAAAATAATGGAAGTTTGGCAGAATGTATTTTCAGACAAACTGAATCAAACCAGTCAGTTGACTTACACCATCCATACCAAAGCCTGTCAGCCAAGGCACAATCAAATGTACTAAATAACTGCAAACCTGTAAGGGGAGATGTGTCCAGCTCTTCAAGTGAACTGTATTCCATTCTGACTCCTACTGAAATCAGTGTGTATAGTGTAGGATCTGATCCTACATTTTGTTTGTAGATAAGGCCTAGGAGTTTTGGATGTCCTCCTTGCATGTAGAATTGAGCCCAGTCTTTCATGAAGAGGCTAATAAGAACTCTGACAAGATTACTGAAATCATGAAAAAAGTAAGAGGAAAACAAAGGAAAATAAGCATCCAAAAGCAGGATGTGGAAGAAAAAAATCATAAAAGCAAGCATTCATCTTAACTTTTAATATCTATACTGTAGACATGTTCCTCTGAGGTAATCATCCAAATTCCTTTAATAGTAAGGGATGAGAAATAGATTCTTTATTGTGCTTCATCTGTCCTAATTCAGAAACTTACACTAAAGATAAGACACTTCATTCTCTACTGACCATACTGTCTGGTCTCTTTTGATTATAATGGGAGTGCTGGTTCAAAATTTTAATCTACACATCTGCATTGTAGGTATCTATGCTTAGAGGGGGAAGTCCCAACCCAAGGCAGTGAAGAAGAGAAATCCTTTAAATGCCTATACAGTCTTGTCCATTATTAGAGGAGAAGGACAGAATTCTGAATAATAGTGCAATTAGAAAGAACTATTCAAAACTATTTTATTCTCTATTTGGAAAAAAAAAACAGATGAAGTGCATTTATATGATATGATGGTAATGAAATACTATCTGCCCAGCAGTAACAGATACATTTTAAAAATGCTCTAATAAAGACAGATGTTTTAAATTAGTGATCTAATTAACTTGGATCTAGGGATTTTGGAAAAAAAAAAATCTTTGGAACATTAAGGATGAATTCCTTTCTAACTTTAGCCACTTTTAGTGGTGTAGTCCAAAGTAGTCTAAATTAAGGCACCTTCTGTAGTCAATGGAGAGAAAGGCACCTGCAGATTTACACTAGCTGAAAATAAGTGCCCAAGACATCTGGATGGAATAGACTTGTGAAGGTGCCTATCTTTTTCCACTGAGTGTAGAAAGGACCTAGGTTACTAGTTCAGACTYAACAGCTAGCTTTTAGCCAGCTAAATTTAAATTAATATGCTCCTGAATGTTGACTTTCAACAAGTCTTGCAGTACAGAAGTTACAGCACTGGAAGAAAAGTAATGTTGTGCCAGTATTTAAAAAGCCTAAGTAAGACTATAGTGCTGTAAATCAGGCACTATTCTCATCTTAGTCATAGATTCATACGTTATAATACTAGAAGGGATCATTATGATGATGTAGTCTGACCAGCCCAGCTCACACAGAGCAGAGACATTGCTTCAATTTGTTTCTGTTTGGAATAAAGTATATCTTTTAGAAAAACACTGACTATTTACTTAAAAAATTCCAGTGATGGAAAATCCACTAGAGCCATGATAACTTGTTCCAGTAGCTAAATACCTTCCTCATAAAAACATTTGCACCTTATTTGTAGCCTAAACATGTCTAGCTTTATCGTATGCCGTTATATATATAATACTGTTGCTTGGTAGACTGAAAATCCTATCTAACTCCTGTTCTCATACACATTCTTATAAAGTAAGATCAAATCACTCCATAGTTATCTCTTTAATTAACTAAGTCGGTGGAATTTCTGATGGAATCTCTACTCTGTCTTTTCAATTCTTTAATTATTTTTGTGGGTCAACTCTGAATCCTTTATTTTTTAACTTTTTTGGACTGAATTTCAACATACTTCAGAACATGATTCAGTATTCCAGTAATAGCTGTATGAATACTCAGTCAGGTAAAATAACTTTCCCATTTCTGTGTAAGCTCTGTTTGAACATCAGAGATTTTCATTTGCCTGTTTGGCCACAATATTGCCCTCAAAGTTTGTTTGGCCAGTTTTCTACTTTGATTTCCATGTCTTTTGGAGAACTGTTTGCCAGGTTAGAAATTCTCATGCTATAATATTGGCCTGCATACACAGGACTAAAAATTAAAAGAAGGCAATATTTTTAATGTAAATCACCAGTGAAGTTAGACCTTGTGAAATAAGTTGATATCTTTTTTTTTTTTAAGAGATTAAATCAGTGTTGAATATTTGTCAATACACTTTGTAAACCTCAAATGAATTAGCTGTCTTTTCATAAGAATCATTCACATTTTAAAGCAACCACAAATTTTATTCAAGCATTTTATTGTTTTAGAGAAGTTTAAGAGATCAACACACTTGACATTTCCTATAATGCCTTTAAAACAACATACTACATTTCCATAGTAGCAGATTCTAGTTTTGGCAGAGATACAACACATTAGAAAACGGAAAGAGTTCACTGGCTGAAAAGGTGATAAATGCTTCTAAATTATGTAGACACAGATGGATTAGACTCTGTGAAAAGAATACCTTTAAATAGTAAAGTATGAAACTACAGAAGAGTATATTCTTCTTTTCAAGTGTACTTTCTACATTTGCAAGTACCTCATCAGGTAGTATATAAATATTCTAAAACACTTAGGGATATCTTCTCATTGAAGTTATTTCCAAGATCACATGAGGATATCCTCATGTTTTGTCTTGGGATAAGGTTTGTGCTTGAATTCTTAACTAATTAAATAACAATGTTTATTTAATAACATTATTAATTTGTAAATTATTTATATATTTACCTGTAATGTGATGATGTTTAAAGCCATTCATCACAGTTGAGCAGTTCACTTTGCTGGGCAGTGAAGATGACCCCAGAAAACTTTCAATCTGAACGTATGACAGGACACAAAACAGTGGAGATGAACAAACAGATAGCAATGGACTGGTAGAAAAAAAATCTGTAGAAATATTGATCGTTTTTGATAATCTAGAAGATTATCAAAAGTAAAGTAAAACTAAGATACAACTATGGCTATTTGTTTGGTTGGTTTTTGAAAAACAAGGAAATGGGGCCACTAAAGAGCAGCCAGTCACCTAGAAATTAAGGAACTTACATGGGAACCATACCTGGTGCTGTTAGTAGTTCTTTTCCATGTATGTGTCTCCTCTGTTGGCTACAGAAAGCTACAGTAAATTAGCCTCCATCGAGCTCTGCAATATTCTGAACTGCTTTTATTATCCAGACAAGTCCATTTTAAGATAGTTATGGCTATACTATACTATAAACAAGTCCACTGTCTCCTATTTTTACTCCATTGTATATACATAACTGTATTTTTTGGACTAGAGGAAGACAGACAGATTAACTCAATGATTACAGTACATACCTGACATGTAGATCAGACTTTCAGTTAGTGTACTGACATTTTTTAGTACTGAAGGTGTATGTCCTGCCTACCACTGTATAGAACTGATTTTTAACCTAACTCTGGGGCCTGCTTCTTTGAAATATCTGCGTAACATGGAAGTGCTCTATTTTCTTATTATGAAGAAATATTAATAGATCCCTTACAGAATATCAATTGTTATAGCATATAGGAACTTTATCAGGAATGCTGAAAACTTAATTTAAAGTACCCACTATAATAAGGCAGGCGAAGAAGGACTCATGCTCTTAAGAGTGGGACTTAATGTATATATGTGCATGCACATATGTGTATATATATATATATTAATTAATCCATCAGAGTTGTTCCTGTCTTCCCATCAGCAGATAAGCTCAAGAGATATATGGGGGGAGGCAGTTTAATAAGTTTTTGGGGGGGCCAAAGAAGATATAATGGCTACAATGTGTTTTCTGAATGCTGTTACAATTTAATATATAGGAAATAATTGTAGATTTTAAAATTCTATTACTATTATTAATTGTAGGAAGGTTGATCACACATAGATTCTTCCATTCTCTTGTAATAATCTAAGATGTAAAAATGTCTGGTTTTACCATGATTTATAAAAGTTACAATGACATGTAGATTTAATATGTGAAATGTTCTTATATACTGTTATAATGACTGCATTATAAAATACATTTTGTGTATGTTATTGTACAGTGCTTTCAGAATATTGGCCATTGTTTGCTGAAGTCATAAATCCTTACAAGAAGTTGTAGCTAACTTTTTTATGTAAAAAGGTTTTCATAAGACCATTCTTGTGAAATAAATGTATGTGAATTGCAAAGTACGGATGACAGTTACTAGCAGTTTCTACTGCAAATATTCTAAAAACAGTTTCTGCTATAAACCATATAAATCTGAAGTTCAGAAACTGAGATGCAAATGCACTGGTATCTACCTCATTAGGTGTATTTGGTTTAGGGGTAGTTTGTTTTGGGAGGTGTGGTTCTTTGATGAGAGCATTGCGTATAGGATACACAGTTTTACATTATCACTCAAGATTTAATAAAATCTTTTTTTAAATCAGTCCAAAATATTTCGTATGATATCTATTTAATAATTTAGTAATACATATGTGTGGTACACATATATTTGCTTATTTATGTCTTTACATTTTTATTTTCAATTTGGAAGAACCCATTTTTTAACAGTCATGGTTGGCTCTATTCTGGCTCCACAGTTTAGGCTGGAGGTACAGTGTGTTTGGCATATACCCCAAGCTGATGCCTGTTGCTTTTTATAAATTAATTATAGTCCTTGGACATCAAGAAAGGGCACTAGATGGCAAAATTGCTGCATGTCTGTCAGCTATAGAAAGTGTGTCCAGTTCCTTTGCCCACAAAGGCATTGATCAGATCACTTGAAAATTTCAAAAACAAGAAGTTCCATAAACTGAGTCCCGTATTACCATATTTCATTTTGTTTCAGAAGAATTACTGAAAATTGACAATGTTACATCACTGCAATTTTTATTCTTAGCAAGTAGCAGGTGTGAACATTTTCATTACTATTCCAGCTCTGGGAAACAGAAACCAGAAAGCCTTATCCTTCCTAATAAGCAGAATTACACCATTCATAAAGTAGGGATACTTGCATATAAAACATTTTGCTTTTGCACTCTTGCCAAGGGTGATAAAGTTTCACTTCAGTGTAGATTAAACCTCAGATTTTAGATGACTTTTCAAAATTTCATATTACTAAAGTTTATAATATGTAGCAAGTGTACTGTTAGTCTGGCTGATCTCARATGAGAAAAAGCAGCAGCCCAAGGGAGATCAGCTTATCTTTGCCCAAACTCTGTGCTTCAGGAGACCTCTAGGTTAGTAACGTTTGGATAACAAACCCAGAAGCTGGCATAAAGCTCCTCTTGGCACTTTTWAAACATCTTTAGTCTTATAAAAAGAAGCTTGTCCCACTAAGCTGTAGGTTTGTTGGAGCTGTTTAACAGTAGCTGTGCCCTGCAGCTCTTCTAGTGATAAATGAGCCGTTTCAAATAAATGCAATTGCAGCCAACTGTGCAGAAGGAATCATTAAAAAAAATTTAAATAGACATTTTTGAAGCTTAAAAATGCACAAACAAAGTATGTTAAACCAAAATATATGCTGTTCCTTTTAATGGAAAAGATTGCTACTGGCTAAGTCTGCCAGCTTCAATAGGTGTGCCAAAAAGCCTAGGAATCTGGCAGAGTCCATAGATAGCAGTTCCATCTTTCATCTATATTTCTTTTCTGTATTTATCTTGCTTTAGAAAATGCAGGGAATGTCTTTTCCTTCCGACTTGGCACTATTTCTAAACCACAGAAATACACAGAGCAGCTTCTTGCAATTGTTTAGCTCTCTGCACCATCTGATCCTTCTGACTATGTGAAATGTTTTCTTCTAATTTGACAATAATAAGAAAGAAGAAGAATATTAGATTTTTTTCATTTTTATGCAAGAATATCTTAGCTAAATTGTCAATTACTAAAATTGATTTTCTTAATTGAAAGATATTGGCTTAATGCACAAGGGCAGAATGCCAAGTAATTATTTTTGGCATTCAGCTGATCAAAAATAGTTTCCTTGTATATACAGAGCTATTCACAGAAGCTGAACATAAGAAATAATAATAATGGTATTTTGGACTGTGTGAATAAGTCTATTTTGACATTCAGTGAAAATATGATCCATTTACCCTTAAAAACAGCAGTTCTTGTATACACGCATATATATATATTTGCATACATACACACAGATACATATGTGCAAATAGAGGCTAAATTATCACTCAAGAGTCTTTAATGTACCAAAATAAGCATTCATTATTGCCATCTATGAAAACTTCTTTTTTTTCCTTCTTCCTGTAGAATCAATCAGGCTTAGTTAAAATTGGCTTCAAGCCCTAGTCGTTGTAATCTTTTCAACATTGCCTTTTCAAACAGCACACTGCAGTATCTTTTAGCAATGCAGCATATCTTATTGCTGTTGTCTACGAGATACAGATGCTAAGAAAAAGCCCTTTTAAAAAGTGTAGATTGTAAGATGGGTTCTAGTCTTAATGTTCCTTTTCAGTGTTCTGTATTTTGGCATAAAGTCTAATGGGCTGATCAAACTGCCAAGGAGCAGGAGGTTGGTGAGAATTTTGTCATTGGTTTAACTAAGGGCTGGGCCAAACTCACTCATCACTGATCACAACAATGATGATATAACAATCAATTTTATGTAAAAGTTAAAGTGTATCTTCTAATATATTATTAGTGAAAGTRCATACAGTCATTTTATTTGAAATTTCAGTTTATTTAATTTTGTATTAATCTCCAAAGATGATAAGTGGCTATATTTACCATTTGCTAATCAATACACAAATTCTTGCAACAGCTCATGATAATTTCTAATCTATGATAATTCTGAAGAAAAAAATAGTGTTAAAGTGAAAGAACATTGGCCCATATTGCTAGTTAAGTAACAAAGGAGCTGGATACACTGCATGTTTTACATTATCTTTGGATCTGGGGAAAAGGGAAAGCTACACAGAAAGTKATTTTAGGTTGTATCCAGTCTACACATTGCATCCATGCTGACAATAAAAAGATAAAAATTTAGAAAATCTCCATGTCATAGAACTGAGAAAACAGACACTGATACTGGAATCTCAGGCTAAAATACATAGAATCATAAAATCAGTAAGGTTGGAAAGGACCACCGGAGATCATCTGGTCCAACCTCCCTGCTCAGCAGGGTCACCTAGAGCATGTTAGACAGGGTTGCGTCCAGGCGGGCCTTGAAGATCTCCAGAGAAGGAGACTCCACAACCTCTCTGGGCAACCTGTCCCAGTGCTCCGTCCCTCTCACAGGGAAGAAATTCCCCCTCACGGTCAGGCGSAACTTCTTGTGCTTCAATTTCTGCCCATTGCCTCTTGTCCTGTCACATGCGACAACTGAAAAGAGTTTGTCCCYRTCCCCTTGACACCCTCCCTTCAGGTACTTGTACACATTGATMAGATCCCCCCTCAGTCTTCTCTTCCCCAGGCTGAAGAGGCCCAGCTCTAGCAGCTGTTCCTCATAGGGCAGGTGCTCCAGCCCTCTGAGCATCTTCGTAGCCCTGCACTGGACTCTCTCCAGTAGTTCCATGTCTCTCTTGTACTGGGGAGCCCAGAACTGGACACARTACTCGAGACGAGGCCTCCCMAGGGCTGAGTAGAGGGGCAGGATCACCTCCCTCMACCTGCTGGCAACACTCTTCCCAGTGCACCCCAGGAGACCATTGGCCTTCCTGGCCACAAAGGCACATTGCTGGCTCATGGTCAGTCTGTCATCCACCAGCACTCCCAGGTCCTTCTCTGCAGAGCTGCTCTCCAGAAGGTCAGCCCTCAGCTTGTACTGGTGCCTAGGGTTATTTCTCCCTAGGTGTAGGACTCYGCACTTGCCCTTGTTGAACCTCATGAGGTTCCTACGTATATATCTGTGTTCAATATAGAGAGATTAAAAATTTTTAATGAGTATTTGGAACACCTAAAGCCTGAATCGCCCTGTGGAGGTCCTGTCTTTACCACTTCTTCCCCATCTCCTGCCATGTCTACAGTAGTGTGGGATGATTCCAGGTTTATTTGTTTATTTTTATTTATTTATTTGTTTGTTTCTTTTTATCTCTTTCATCTCTGCGATCTGCAGGATATCCAAAAGTCATTAGATTGGATTAGTACCTCTGCAGGAATCCAAGGACAGGTAATTGCTGTAGTCTAGAGGCACTAGGCAACTGGAGTGTGTACATATCTCGGKGAGGCTTGTCTGTCCTGACTTTCCTGGACATTAGCTGTACAGTATGCACTTTATTAGTCTTTTGCTTCTCAAAGTGTTATACTTTTTCAGCAGTTGCTCTATAGTTCTATTCATCTGCAATAAACCTGTTGCTATTTGGAAGTGCTGGATTTACATTACTTGGATTTTAAGAGAACATTCAACMGAACTCTTCACCAAAAGCTCTTAAGATATTAAATTGCTATGTTATGAGAGACAAAGTTCTAAAAATGGTAAATAATTGGTTAAAAATGTGGAACCAAAATGTCAGAATTAAGGTCAGGTCTTGTAGCCAATGGATCTTGCCATCGAGTATTTCATAAATCATATGGAACCAGTGGTGAAAGATGAGGTTGCGAATTTTGCTAACAATACTTCAGTTGATCAGGGCAGTAGAGACACTGGACCATACAGTACAGTACAAATGTGCAGCAGATCCAATAGGGCTGCCAATAACTATCTGTTAGAACTGATAAGTTGTCCTGATATTTGGGCAAGGCTATAAAGTCCTCACAAATGATTTAAACTTTTTTTTCTTTTTCTGTGTAAAATACAGCTAGGAACACCTTGAAGCCATACATCCATGACTTTTAAGCTTGACTTTGCTTCTGATTGGTCAYGCTATTTCTGTTTATCTCTATACTTTTCATCTCATCATCCAAGAAGTCTCATAAAATTTGCAGTTAACCGTAAGAGTTATTTATCTTTAAATTTGTCTTGACTTCCTGGGGGAAAGAAATTGATTTTCTATCTAATTCTTCAGCATCACATATGTATAAAACAGAATTGTGTTTATGAGAAGCCATTCTTTATCAAATGCCAGTATTCTGCATAAAGAGGCCCCTGTTCAGGGGAGGATGTTAAGTTTCCTTGATTTGATCATGATTTAAGCATGTGATGAAATATTTTCCTGGAAAAGTAGCCTCCTTGAGTTGGGATGTGAAGGATTAAAAAGAGAGTGTATTCCCCACAAAGGAGGGCTGCTTTGTCTTACACCAAATTCCTGATAATGTTATAGGTAGGTTGCAGTGTGCCTGAGTATACTCACCAAAGAATGTCCAACATGCTGTCAGAATTGTTCTTACACTAGCGTTAGTGTTATGAAATGATTATTAGGATAGCTAGTTAAACAACCTTTCCAGTCATTTCATGCTACTTGAGATATAAAGTAGTCATTGCACTATGTGCAGAGTATTAATCCCAATTCTCTTTAGCTCTCTACAGAGTCCTGCTAGAAGGTCCAYATGATCTTTCTTCTTTTTTCTTCTTCTAAAGTATAAAGTTGTATGGTTTTAAGAAATTATATTTATCTTCCCTCACATGCTTTAACCATCATAACAGCATAAACTTACACATGAGCTTAAGCACAAACTACTTTAACCAGCATAAAAGCTCTATCAGAACTTTTATACATATTACAACCCTCACTTGCGTAACTATAACTTTTTTTTGTTAAAACTAAAGAAGCCCAAGCAAACAAACCAAAAACTTCTCCAAAACTTGAAGCTTAGAATTAAAATTGTGTAATCATTCAGTAAGAAAGTTGAAGGCAGGCCTGTGCTCTAATCAGAGGAAAGTTTTAGGCTTAATTACTATCAGTGATTTTTGTATTCTCTACTGGATAGTTATGGCATTAGAGACGAAAGGAAGCAGCCCAAGGCCACTAATATTTGCTGGCTGACATGTACCAGGCCGGCGGGCAGGTAAGGGTGCTTGCTTGCAGGCTACCTACACAGTGTCTTTCCAAATCTCCAATCTCACAAAAGTTCCAAAATCAGCAGCTAATAATAATTTGTGGCCAGTCTTTTTACGTCTTTGAGACAGTTTTGTGTTTAGGRTAATTTTTTGTTTCTTTTCTTACAAAACATTTGTATAATTCCACACTAGAGAACTGTAGGCAAATCACAAATAATTAGGCTGAATATGACCTGAATGGAGTGCTAGTTCAAGCCTTCTCTTATGTTTAAACCACAAAAAACCTGAAACAATTATCTTTCACAATAAGATTGCATGGAAGTGCTTTTCTACAGCAGAGACTTTATGAAAGCATAGGAATTTCTAGCACAAGTAAATGTATTTTATGATCACTRTATCACACGGTGTTCATAAACTAATGCTCAAATGACTCTGAAGTTTGGGATGATTACAGAAAGTTGAATCTTCAGTAAAAATTAATTATTCCTTTTTTCTTGTCTAACAAATAAAGAAGCAGTTTGAGAATCTGAAAAAATAACTTCCTCTGTGTTCATTCTTGCTCCTATTTTTCTCTTCCCTGACATCATACATTTAATTGTCTTTTGTCTTCCACAGCATTACAAAAGTAGTGACAAAAAAGAACAATACAAAAGTTAAAATAATCAGTATACACATAGTTCTGAAAATCTCATTATCAATTTTAAAATAGGGTAAAATAARGAAAAATGCATTCCCTTAGTTCATCTCATCTTGTAATCCAACATAGAAACTTGCAAGGTAGACAGAAAGGAGAGACAACTCATGAAATCCACAGATGGGAATGAACATGTTGTCTATACATAGACCCTCATCCGTGAAAGGCCCCAGCTCATTTCTTACTCACTCACTTTCGGAGTTTCATATTGGTATGAATAAAGCCAGGCTGTGTTTATACCAGCTATAGATTTATTTATACTGTCATTTTCCTTTTCTTTCTGTGTTTAATGTAATTTCTGTCTGCTAAGTATCCTTAGTAGTGCCCCAAAATGAAGGAAATTAATACAGGAAGAACAGCAAATAAATAACCAATTCAAATAGACCTCTCATGTTTTGACGTGACACAGATTATTGGCTTTCTGGATTACAAGAGGTACTAATTGTATGCAAAAGAATAGTGAAATTATATATGTATTTATTCTCATTTATGCTAGCTATTACTTGTTCTGGGAAGTTACCTTCAGTTATCTCAAGAAGGAGATCCAAATATGAAAAATTAAATTCTAATTAAAWTATTGTTATTAAATTACATATTCTYATCTTGGAATCTGYSCAGAGCAGATTCTAGAAGTCACTTTTTTATTCTGTGATTGTACATATGTATGTTTCATTAGTTTCATGAGATGTTCTAATTAAGCGTTTTCTAGTACATTCACTTAGCTTARAAAACAAACTAGGAGCTGAACAATGCCATTCATCTTCCAGTTTAGTGAATGCAGACTCTGCTGTCACCCACACATCTCAAAACCGGAGATTATAGCTTAGTCTTCTAGTATGCCAGAAAAACAACATATTTAAAATTTTCTGGCTCGTTATTTGAAATAAATACTGTCATATGAGTCTCCTGTAAGAACATCCTGCTTTTATCCCCAGACTTTAATACGTAAGGTTTACTAGAAAAAGTGTCCCACTGGTTTTGACTCTTATGATCATATATAGGCAGAGATATAGACACTCAGATCATTAGACCTAAAGCTATATTGACTTTAAAGATCAAAATCAGTACTTGGAATTGCATACAAAAGAGAATTAGAAGTTAATTCAAACTTTGAAATTGTGGTAGATGTTGCATACCTTTAAAATTAYGAGTATGGTCAGATTTTGTACCTTTTTCTCAGGTAAGATGCAACTTGAGATAAATATTGCAAAATTTGTCACTGATCTGGAAACTGTGGTTTCTGATTGCCCCAGCTCGATGTTGTCTTCAAAGACAATGTAGTTACAGTGCATTTCAAGAAGACTGGATAAACTAGAGAACCAAATGCGCCATATTTTCAGAATAGGAATGTTAATGGACAGCTTAGGGCCCCTTCTGTTTCTCTGACTCACTGCTGATAGTTTATTTCCAAATGCCCTCTCTTAGCTCCCATATAMTCTTTGCATGACTGCTAGAGATAGAGAGACACACGGAGACGGAATTACAATATTCACAGTAATGGTAACTTTAACAAAATTAGGAAAATTAAGACTAAACTAGCAATTCTTTCTCTAATTACTTGTACTATCCTCTCAGTAATATTTGGGAAGGGAGGACAATATATAAGTGGTGCTCACTTAAAATGAAAAAGAAAAATGTGACAAATGTGAAAAAGCAGGTAAGTAGGGAAAAGAAATAGGAAATAAGAGTAAGAAAGATTGATCAGGTTGGCAGCAATATAAGGAAAGGATGGTCCCCAGCATGTCGTTAAGCCAAACTAAATTATRAAAAGGAAAGGAATATATATGGTGTAAGTCCACCATTTTGAATGTCCATGTAGTAAGCAAGCAGGCTCCTGTTTAAATCTTAATAAAACAAATTTCCAGTGAATTGAAAAAATGTCATTCTTTTGATATTATGAAAAAGTTCTTTATTCTCTCTATCCCTCCAAGAGCCTTTTATATGTTAATCTTCTCTTGAAAACTACAATGAAATGAAAATAAAATAGAGAAAGTGGTTCAAATGAAAATATGCTGCAAGACCTTTGGCTTCATCACTTCTGGATTATCAGATCTGCGTATTGCTTTTTGTGGGATGAATTTCATATCCCATAAGACTCCCTGTACATTGGAATGTTCATGATGATTGAATTCTTTCTAAATACTGCACCAAACTTCTTACAGCTGAGTACAGATTCAAAATACCTGCCTTTAAGGACCCAACYCAGTTACATATAATCAAACTTTTTAAACAAAGATTAAAAAACATTTTTAGTGTTAACTTTATTTAGGTATGTTACCTTGCATGGTGTGTATATATTTCATTAGACTCACATATGAAATTGGTGGAAATATTTGTAGACCTTTGAATTACATGGATATGGGAAACCTTAAAACTTAGAATATTTTAAAGTAAATATAAGTTAATACTAAACTATTTTATGTTTTACCATTTAGCATTTTGTTYACTTTCTCCTTTTCATTGATATTCCAGAATTCTCTGCCCATTTGTTTTGGCCTTGCAAGAAGTGGTGCATCCTCCTCTGAATAATTATAAAATTAGAAGTAATAGATAATTAATGCAGATGAGATGTAGAAAGAGCTGTAGGGTTTTTTTCAGATTTTGTATAAACAGGCAAAAATGTATRTATATTTAAATTGTGTATATTGTATTCTAATGTAGAATTTAGAYATTCAGGGTTGTATGTATTTTCCAGCAACGGAAGCAATATAACCTTATTGAAGAGCCTTAGAACTATCATACTATTTAGTATTTTATTAAAGTGTATCTGAGAGGACTTCTATTCCAGAGAATTACTCCCATTGTTGTAGGCACAATTAGATAAGCTGGAGAAAGATAATCCTTGACCCAGATACCTTCAATTTGACTATAATAAAGGAGGCTACTAGATGAAAGAAAGAGAAATGGATAGATAACAGGAAGGAAAAGGAAGAAATGAAGCTGTACACATAAGAATTTTAATCTGCAAATCTATCATGACATGAAATCAATTGAAATTCACTGAAATGGTGTATTCTAAAGAAAGAGTAAACATCTYGTGATAGGATACAAATAAATCAGACTACTTCACTGAATCTACCAAGCCATACTATTCTGTCTCTCTTGTTTCTTGGCAATCCTTTGTTTGCTGGGATTCAGCTGAACAATCTGCAGCTCCATAAAAGCTCAGGTATTCCCTCASACATGGTCATACAGGAAAAGGTAAACATCTGCAGAGGACGAATCACCTGTGCTAACTCCCAGGAAGAGTTAGGTGGATCGTCCTTCGGCAATGCACCACAAGCTGCAGACAAGTTTGTTGTCATCTTGACACTTTGCCCCCAAGTCCTGCATCCGTTTGTAGACAGGGAGGGGTTTTGCCCCTGTACCCCGTCACTGCTTTCCTGCAGAAGGGTGGGAAAGAAGAGGCAGCTGCTCACCAGCCTGCTGACCACCACATTCAGAAGGGGCACCTTAGCTCAAGTGGCAGCTTTCAGGCCTCTTCATCCCACTAGTGCTGTTTGACTGAGTTATCCTCTTTCCATCGCTGCCAGAATGGAGATGTGTTTCAGGGGAGAGAGAAGAGGAGAGACAGGCATGAGAGAGGAGAGGGAAAGAAGTCAGGTGGGCTCTTCRTAGGATTTCTCCCAGCCCAGCAGGAGACTGTCTGTGTGCACCTCTTCACATTCAGAGTGACTGGACTAGGCTACATCAGGGGCTGCTCGGACTTCAGTCCCAGAGAGAAGACCATGTAGATGAGAGGGAATCAGCATAGTGGGTGCCCATCTTCTGCTGTCCCTGGGATTGCTCAGGACTGGACTTTCTGCCTCTGCTAGCTCAGAGTATTCCTCGACATAGATGAATTTACACCTGAAATCTAGTCTTTGTGCCACCTGAGAAAAACAAAATTAACAGAAAATACTGCAGAACTTGGACTAGTGTCTTTTTAGGAGGCTGTGTGGTACATGTTGTCTTATCTTTTCACTCTGCTGAAAGAGAAAATCGGGAAATCAGCCTGACTTTTGGTTTAGAAACAGTGACTTAGCTTAACTTTCATTATGCTTTGATTGTGCAGTATATTTTATTATTTATAATTTAATTGTATGAGAAATATTTTCATAGGAGTATGTGTAACATAACTCTCAAACTAGGTGCTTTAATATTTTCCAGTGTGCAGTACAGTGTTGAAAGTTAGCAAAATGCTGGCTGGAGCTAGACTGATACTTTCTTGGATAAGTTTCTACCATATGCTTTTATTTAAAGATATTTTTTTCTTTTAGGTTAGATTTATAAAAAGCATGTGAAAAATGTCTTTTTTGGAAAAGAAATGTTATGCAATTAGAAGATCAGAGTGTTAGAAATTCAGCATCCTTTAGGAAATGTTGCATATAAAACAAGTCAGACATTAAATCTAAATTAAAAAAAAAAGGCGAGTCCTACTACTAACTGGAAATGCTATGTCAATCTACAAGATGTCATCACCAGCGTAACAGATAGAAACACTCATCGTATTGAAGCAAATGTCTTTAGTTCCAGAAATTTTAGGCTCTATGTGAGCTCTGACTAGCTTCCCAGTCTGTATCTGGATATGAATCTTGTTGAAGGAGTTTGTCCGTATTTCCTTCTATTTAGAAAACAAATCAAATAAAATTTGTTTTGCAAAGCAGAAAATAGGAAGAAGCCAGAAAAAAGGGGATATTAAATATTCTTTTTAGTGTTATTCTGTATTCATTATTTTCTTTCATGTTTACAGGACTCTAGAGTATTGAATAGGCTGATTTTTATCTGTTTTGCATGAGTGAAGAAATCTCTGTCCAGCAGTATTGCTCTATACTTCCCACTGTTTTGAAAAACATGTAAATAAATCACATGACTAACCTCTTATTTTAACATGAATACATGCAAAAGTGTATTCTGCCTTAAAACATCACTTCCTTTGTCTCCTGCTTCCCACTAGTGAGTCTGGAAGCTGCAATAACTGTGACTAAAGGAAAGTGAGTACTTAAAAATTACTGTATGCAATACACAGAGCACCGGTACCATCTGAGATTTTGTCAGATTCAGAGTTTATTGGTGCAAATCTTCAAACGTGCATTTTTTATGCTCTGAAATTCCCTTGTGCTACTTCTTATGTAGAAGTGAAAAATCCTCAAAAGATATCTTCATAGAAAAGAGTTACTAGCCTTCTCTGAAAATATCATTTTTATTTGGTTTTATTTTACTATGGATCCATTCCCAGATTTTGGAAGGAGACTTTTACAAGTGCTTATCTTGATGTCTTTCTTATCCTATTTGAAGAAATAGTTTCAGTTAATTATTTTCCATTTGTAGAGATGTCACTTTAAGGAAGCTATACCTTTTCAGACTGTGGAAGATGGCAATACTCATGATACACCAATATGCAAGTAAATGCCATGGCTTACACTCTTAGGTCTTACTGCTGCCCTGAGGAGCAAAAAACTTTCCATTTTTGTTATCCCTTTGGTTTGTCAGAGAAAATAAGACCCAACAATGAGAATTTGCTAAGCGTGTCTTCAGAGCAGGAGTTCCTGCCAACAGTCTGGGGAACTCCAGACTGGTCAGCCTCATTTAGGTCCACGGGGAAATTATGGAGTTAGTTTTCTTGGAACACACTACTGGACTTACGAAAGAGCAGCAGATGACTGGGAACAGTCAGCATAGATTTACCAAAGGTAAGGCAGGCCTGAGCAACTTGATTGCTTTCTATTATAAAGTGACTAGGGAGTATGGATGAGGGGAGAGCAGTGGGTGTCATTTGCTCTGACTTTAGCAAGATTTTCAGAAGTTTCCCACAATATAATTCTGTCTAGGTTAGGATGTTTTATGATTTAGATGGACAGACAAGCAAATGTGTAAAAAAAAAATGGTTGGAAGAGTCAGCTCAGAAGGTAGTGGTTAATGGGTCATAATCTACCTGGTAGCCAGTAACAAGTGGAGTGTCACAGGGCTCTCTACTGGGATATCTGTGTCCCATTTACCATGTTTACCAGTGACCAGAAGGCAATGGAGTGCTTACTCGTAATGTTTGCAATGACATCAAACTGCAAGGCAAGGCAGCGAGAGGAGTCAATATATTTGAGGACAGGGCTGCCATTCAGAGGTATCCAGACAGGGCTGGAATGGGCTGGCAAGAATAAATGCAAAGTCTTGTACCTGCAAGGGAAGAACCCCTTACAGTGACACAAGCTGGAGACTGTCTGGGGAGCAGCTTTGCTGGAAAGGACAGGRAGATTTTGGTGGGCAGCAGGCTGAACATGAGCCAGCAGTGTGTCCTGATGGCAAAGAATACTAACAGGATACTGATAATATAGCAGGAATATAGCCAATAGATTGAGGGAAGTGATTCTTGCCATTTACTCAGTCCTCATTAGACTGAACCTTGAACAGTATGTCCAGTTTTAGGCCCCCCAATACGGGAAAGATATAAATGAACCAGAGCAAGTTCAGTGGAGGGCCACCAAGATAGCTGGAGCTGGAGCACTTGCCTTGTGAGAAGAAGCTGAAAGAACTGGATGTGTTCAGCCTGGAGAAGCAGCAACTTCCAGGGGACCTAATAGCAGCCTTCTGATACCTACAAGGTCGTGAAGATGTAGCCAGGCTTTTCATAGTGATGCATGACAGGAGGATGAGAGAGAACAGGCAGAAATGAAAACACAAGAGACTGAATGTAGGGAAAAACTCCTCCGTGAGGACAATCCAACACTGGAACAAACAAGTTGTGCAGTCTCCATCTTTGGAGGTTTTCAAGATTGGACTGGATAAAGCCCTGAGCAATCTGGTCTGATCTACTAGCTGACCCTGCTTTGAACAGGAGGTTGGGCTAGAGACCTTCTAAGATCTCTTCCAACCTGCATATTCTATGATTGTACAGGCCTAATACAGTCACACTGTTCTGTGCTATTTTAAAGCTGTGCTAACAATATCAACATCTCCTTAATTGTTATGAATATTTAGATGATTTGGCTGTGCATTACTTTAGCTTTTGGAACCCATAAATGCTACATATGTTCTGTTCATTCTCCAAACAGCTTGTATTTGTGCTTATTTGCTGGTATGACGTGCTAACTGTGCAAAAAATTTTGGACTCTTGCCTTAGAATATAGATACCTGCCAACTGAAAATGAAGTCTACATAGTACTGCAAATGCTTTCTCTGTCTATGGAAAGTGCCTTTTATATGCCAGAAAGAAGCATTTATACCACATGCTTTTTTACTGCTTCTCACATCTGTTAACATTTACATGTGTCAGAAAATAATACCTGAACAGTAAAGGGGAGGGATAAATGAAGTTCAAGGGCATTGTATGAAGAGAAGGGACATGTAATATTGCATTGATGCATCAGAATCAGAAAAAAAAAAGATTTATTGGATTTGTCAAATATATGTAATATATGTAGATGATCCATGTATACTATCTATGAATGATTTCCATAGCTGAATTGGACAACTCAAATTGCCAGTAAATTGAACTGAACCACAAAAGGATCAAGGAACAGCAGTCAGGAACTGAAGGAATTATAACCTTGTTGATATATAAGAAAAGGATAAAATTTTATTTCATTTAAGACAAAGCTAGTAACAGCATTTAGACAAAAATCTTCAAAGTTGGATTCCTAAGTATGGAATTATCTACTTACATTGAAACATTTTGCATTTTTGCTACTTATCTCTTCAGTTGCCTCCTTGTTAGCACATGGAGTAAGTTGACTGGCAAATGTTGCTGTATATCCTCCATCTCCAAAGGCAGCTACTGTGTTGGACTGTGTTCCAAGAATATTTATTTTAAGTCATATTGTGAAAATCCTGAGACATAATGTACAATGTGACGGTTCTTCTGGATGTTACCACTAGCAAGTGACTTAAAAGGAAAATCAATTAGAGAGTAACTGATCCTCGCCCCATCAAACTCAGAATGGAAAATTCCCAGTTTTTAATATCTTCATTAAAATTGTTGTTTCAATTGGTGGCATTTGTATCACCTATTCCTTAGAGTTTAATTAGGTGTTTTGAATCATTGGCCTGTGAGAGCTGCTGTTCTTGGGTATCTAACTTTGATTCTCTGAAATGCACCTGAAATGTCTACTGCAGTCCAAAGTAAACAGCATAGATCCCTCCTCCTACCGCTGTGGTTGCTTAATATTGAGCTTGCCACGGGAAGTGTCAAAAAGTACATATTTTCCGAAGTCTTCTAAGCCTGGAAACAAATGGTGGCTAAAAGAAGGAATAAATAACCTTGAACTGAGGCCTACATACCATATGTAGACATAACAGAGGCAGATTTATTTTTGCTTTTTACTATATTTCTACTAAATAACATATCTCCAAAACATTAACTTCATGATTAACTTCTACTCTTATGAATAAATAGCAAGTCTCATGTTGAAATTGTTATGAAGTTTTGGGTTCCACAGTCACTGCACTGAAGAAGCCATGCACTAGGTCTGTGAAGATAAAGTGAGTAATCACATAAGGCATATGGTTTCCTTGCTCCAAAATTCAGAACTTACAGCTTTCTCAAAATACCAGATGTATGGTACGTACATACATGTTTTTGGTTTTGAGTGAGGGATATGAAGGTCTATATCAATTTTTGTCTATAAGTTCTATAAGAACATTGTGAGTATCCAAAGAAACACTTCAGAGTTGAAATTAATGAGAAATCAACTGTAGGAATTAGCAGGTAAGAAGAATATTCATTCAGCAATATTTCTTTCTGAAAAAAGTGAATTGTCTGATAAGACTTGCATTCTGGCTCTTGTGCTCTGCAAAGCAGCTTTATCACTACATGGAGATGTACAGCTTGGTCTTGTCCCCAGTTGAAATCAGAGGCGAAACTTCCTCTGACTTCTCTGCCTGCTTAACTTGGCCTAGATCTTGCATACAAATAAAATATAAAAATATAGAACTTTCTCATATCATTTGCTTCTCTGTTTTAACTCAGGTATGTCCTTTCACAGTGTTCACACTTTAAGAATTCTTATCTAGCTATTTGTGCATAAACATTTGGTTACATTAATGGAAATTATATAAGAATTACAGAAGAATTTATTGACGCTTAATTTACATAAGGGTCTTTTTGACATAATTCAGACATATTACAGGCAGTCTTACAAGTTATATATAGGGGTCAAAGAGTGAAAGGTGACTGGCAAGATGCTTATTTTGTACATTTGGCTAACACAAATACTTCCTCAAGTATAAAATGCTTTGATCTCTATAAGCAAATGCCATATGTGTGCAGCTGTGGCCCATGCTTCATGATTGCTTGAAGGTTAGAAAAAGGTAGCATATGAATTTGATGTCTGCATTCAATTTATGCTTTTATATTTAGCAGTTCATAATTTTATGTAATATTTTAGCTGTATGAAAAATATGCACTGGAGTTGAGTGATAACAGATTTCTTTGTGGTTTGACTCAACATTGTTTGGGTGAACGCAGAATCCTAAGTATTGTAGACTGAAAATATAGGTTTTAATTAGAGCTGTCTGAGCTTCAAAATACCTGAACTCACATTAAGTTTGGCAGATTTTCAGAAATCTGAGGATTGCATGGAGCTGATTTAGGCTAAGCAAGTTTTCTGGTTTCCAGCATATACTGCATTTGCAATTGCATCCCTGATTGTAACACACTAAGAAAATAAGACCTCAAATCATTATTAATGATTTTCTGATATGTAAAAATGGTTTCTCATCAGGCCCTCTCTTATGTCATGCTTGTGCTGAACAATGCCTTACTCCAAGGGAATTTCCACTGAAAAAATTGAATGGCTTCCAGAGTGAAGGATCTGCTCCACACGACTGAAGAGCTGAATCAGCTCCAGAAGTTTAGGGCCTTTGTTGAACTTTTGTTTTTCACTCTTACGTGCAAATATTTAAGAATGATATGCCCAGACTGCTATCCCTCAAGCAGTTTAACATGAGCGGTTTGCTGTGACACTAAAGAAACCTGCTGCAGTCAATGGGACACGAGGGCCCATTCACACGGATCCAGTTTCAAGATCAAGGCCAAAAAAAGTGCATAGCTTTGTTTGTTAAAAAGCTTGAGCATGTACAAATATACTACCATGYCTTGAGGGGGGAATCATGATTTCATTTAAAGCATGTGCAATTTCTACTCACAGCAAAAAATCCAAGTCAGAACTGATAATCAGTAAATCGGAAAATGAAATGACAGATACAAATATGATAAAACTTAAGAGCATTATGTTTATATATCTTAATGTGAAAGATTTTTGGTTAAGGTGATTTTTAACATTTTATTTCTCTGTATGTGTGTAAATTTATACAATTGTTATATATATGGTTTGAATATTAGTTGCATAAAAAGCATATTAATTTCTTTTTCTTACGCTGTTTTTCTTTTGCATTTTTACTAGCTCCTACTGGCTATGGTAGGCTCTACAGATGAAACTCTACAGGAGGCGGCAGCTGGCTGCATAGCAAACATTCGCAGATTGGCTCTGGCAACAGAAAAAGCAAAGTATGGTTGATACTTTAACAGCTTTTACCAACATGCTTCCTTTACAACACAGCTACACTTAAATGCATGACTGCTTGATCTAGTATCTGTATTTCACAGCAGAGTTCATAAAACATTTATAGGAGAATATTTGAATAATAAAAATACATCTGCAAAAACAAAAGGATCTTTTGTTTGTTTTTACCATGATGGTGTGTGTAAGATATGTCAAGTAGTTTTCTGTAATTACCAAGCTTGTATCTCAGATTCATTTTAGATATATGTGGATTTGCCTATCTGTAAAGTTACAATAAATACATTTTCCATTACTGCATGTGTGTGGTTATGCAATAATTTATGAATGTCTTGAACAATTCCCTTCCTGCTAAACTTGTCTAATCATCCTGTCACTATGTTTTTTTGCCTGTTTGATCACTTACAATTCACAGGAGAGGACAAAATATGTATACATCAATCTCACATCTGGCATTATGTAAGACTGCAAACAGCTGTAGCAGTAGATATCATTCCACATTTCCTGTTACGACCAGCATCAAACAAAATAGTGCCTAATTTTGTAAGTAGCTGGTGAAATATATGTTTTAATTAACATATGCATTTAAATCAGATTAAAATTTACCAACTGTAAATAAAAAGTAAAGCATTATATTCATGTTCACACATTATAGATTATCTCATTGTGGTTTTCCAYTTTTAAACTGAGAATAGCATTGCATTGAGGTAGTTACTTTATTTTTCTACCTAAAATTATATTTAGAATTACTGAATTCCTTTCAATAACCATGTAATCAATTACTGGTATTCAAAAACTACCATGTAATCAATTATTCATATTACAGATTGGAGAACCACTGAACTACATTCCAGGCATCTATTTAACTGTTACCTATTCTTTGATAAAGTGTGTACCACGCTCAACACAYAATATTGACTAAGACATTTCCTTGAAAGCAGTAATGTCTTAATTACAAGTGACAAAACTGAAAAAAAAACAAATGTTTAAATAACCTATATTTTTAAATATTTACTTTTGGATTTTTTTTTTATTTTACTTAATAATTAACAGTTTCCTTATTTTGGAAATATCAGTTTATATTTTTTTTCCTCTAACTAGCATGGCTATGAAAGGCAACTAATTTTACTACCAGTAAAGGCTTATCACAAATAAATAAATGCAAATGCAAACTTTCATTTGTATTTCCTCTGAAATCAGCATGCAGGCTCATTAATTTCATTTTAAAAGACTGATAAAATTACTTCTCATTTCATCATTTTAAGGAAATAGTTATTATATGTTTAAAAAGTATTCAATTTTCATTTAATTTTTAGGGTTTTTAAAGCTTCTCTGAGTGCAGTCAGTAGGCTCCCGTAAGTATTTAAGAGGTTCCTAAGCCTGGTCCTCTGTAAAAGAACTTCGCTTTCTTTATCTGCATCCTACTTACCTTAAAATAAGTAAATGGAAATTGTATAAGTGGAGCCTAGAACACCGCAAAATCCTTGTAGAGAGCCCTTAAGCGCCAGGTCTCAGCCGGGACGGTGGGGTGCGCGGCAGCCTCCGCGCTGCGCCGTGCCTCCCGCGAGCCCCGTCTTGTCGCCCACCACTGGGGCTCGGGGAAGAGGCAGGAGCTGTGAAGAGTATTTAAAGGAAACCAAGTCTGGACAGGTACTGAGAGTGTGGCGATCCAAATATTAATCCAATTAATGTTTTGCATTAATGTAATTAATGTAATGCAAGCACCTATGTGGTCACAGGGTTGGCACAAGTTCTGTCAGCAACTGGCCACCACGTAAACAGCATTTCAGCTGTTCTCCAGCGCTGGCCCATGGGCCTGATATGTTATTTTAAATAAACGTATCTATATTATTCTACAGATTTCACAACAGTAGYCAGAGCTAGTGCTTCATAGCTAGTCACATAAACACTTTTGAAAAAAACACTATTTCACAAATTCATTCAAGAAGGGGAAAGGCTTTTTTTGTGAGACAGGTTGTAAATATGAATAGTTTATGGCAGTCTTGCCTAGGAAAAATATGTAAAATGGTGGGTTATTTTACTTATTGCTGTGGGCAAAAAGCCTCCCTGTCAACGACTGCTGTCCTCCACCTGACCTCCCAGGGCACTCCTGACTGCTTGACACAGAAGGCAAATGGGATAAGCTTAAAGTAAACCTGATTTTATGATACAGGTGTCAGGGCAGTAGGCGTCACGTTCCTGGCAATTGTATGGCCTCGGTGTGACACCCTCGCCCGCGCTGGTAGCCCTCRTGCCTTTGAGTAGTTCCTCTGAAGACTTTGTTTGAAGCTACCAGACACTTAATCCTAGGCTTAGGCCGGTGTTTTCTTTTCCCGTATTACGGCTGCAGTTTCTACGTTCTGTACAAGAGGAAGAAATTCGGAAATTGATACAGAGGATCAGTATTTAAAAAATTTATCTTTTTCTGGCTAAAACTGCTGGATTCCACGTAATTAATATCAAGCGATTTACTTCTCGCACACAGAATAAAYGGATCGGACCCCTGCGTGTGCGTTTGAAACGCTTCCGCTCGCTCCGCAGGGCTCTGCTAAGCCTCCCGGYGCTGCGGGCTGCTGAAAAGGCGCCCACGAAGCCGCTCCCCGGCCGGCGCTCACGCACGCCAGCCTGTTCGAGCCCTGGCGCCGGCTGGGGCGGCCCCAGACGGCCGGCCCCAGTGCTCCCACCATCGCTCCCCGCAGCCGCGGCAGCCGGAAGGCGAGCACCTTTCCTCCTGCCTCGTGCCGCCCGCTGCTACCTGTCCAGCTAAACCTGCAGCCCCTTAGGAAATTCAGTTATATTGAGCAGGGGAGCTCAGTATTACATTGAGCCTGGTGCAATTTGATACAAAAATGTGATATAAGGTCCTTATTTTAATTGCAAAAATCAGGTGACTTAACAGGGGATCCCTCTCTGGTGCATTTGCTTGCTGTCATCTACTTGGTGTGCTCCCCTCCTTCCCCGACTGCTTGTTTTCTTTATGTAATTCCTGTATTTTSCCAGTCTTGCAGTTTACATTGACTTTGCTGTCAGAAGAGAATCCATCACTTTTTAAAAAATCCTGGCAGGCAGCTCCCCGGTTTGAGCAGAGCAGCACGCACCGACGTATAGCGAGAAAGCTGGGCCTGCTCCACAGCCGCCACTCGTTTCAAGCTTTGGTCCTCGCTTTCATGAAAATGTCAGAAAAATTAGAGGCTGAATAAGAAAAGATGTCATGAGAGAGTGTTGTTTTGAGTATGGCGATACGAGAATTGATGAGAAAAAAGGCAAGAAAAGAAATCWTTCACCTTTCTGTAAATTACTTCTGCAACCTTAAAGGCTGAGCAAATCTTTCAGCCTATGCATCTGTCAGCAGCAAGATAGCTTTTCTTTTGCCACTCCATGGCTTCATGATTTATTGCTTGGTGACAGATAACCATTATCAATAATTTAATTGTCCCAGGATGTTCAACCTACACATTTAAATCTGGGATTTATGTTCATTTCCTCTTAATGTTCATGCTAATGACAAGTGCATGTGTTCTGACACACAATATTGTCTCCAAGTTGTTAAGGAAATATAAACTTCACGGCCTGGGTGCAATGGCATCTGCGATATATTAGAGGCTTTGTTCTTCTGCTCCCTCACCAGAACTTTTCTGTAGAGGGTAAATGAGCCTGAGGCTCCCAGGGCTGTCTTGAGATTTCGAGCGCTAATTCGCTAACTGATCACTCGGTAAGAAATGAGATTCCTCTTTCTTTTCATGTCTCCCAAAATGAGTCAAATGAGTTGCTGACACTGGGGGTCAGAGGTGTGAACCGTCCTGGGAGGCTGAACTAGATAATATGTTTAAGAATTTCATCTCATAATAAATTAGGTGGCTGTTCCTTGCACATTTCTAAAAAAAAAAAAAAAAATCATATACATGACGGCAGAATGACTACAAAATGAAACTGTAAATGTGGTTCCTTAGCACTGGTATTCAGGTTTCCATTCAGGCTATCTGTTTGCAGAGCTTATTTCCAGAGTCAGAACTAACTGCTCCCCAACTGTAATTGTGGTTTGCTGCTTCTTTAGCCACTTCAACTTTGCCGCATACCGCTAGGATCCAGAATAGCAGAGAGAAGCAGTGCTGTTCCTCAGCCGCACTGAAATTCAGACAACCTGATCTCCTGCTTTTCGGTGACCCGACACGTGCCAGGGCCGGAGTGTCTGCAGATGTCGCCCCTGCAAGGGGAAGTCATACTGCACAGCTTCGGATGGAMGCAAGTTTCACCCATTCTCTGCTTAGGCAGAGAGGATCCTCAATACTCAACATTTTGCTGCTCTGGATATTGAAGCTAGCAAAGAGTCGACCGTTTCCCAGCATCTTTTTGCTGAGWGCAGTTTTACCTTGTAATGGGCGCTTTGTATCTCGTTGCCTAGTTATCAGTTCAGTGATAWTCACTGTCTAATGGGAAGGCATGGACTGCACTGCCGTAATTTGTGTTTATTTTCTCAGCTTGTTTCTGTGGTAGCTGCCAGGCACCTTTTGGTTGGAAGTTTCTCCCTCTCTTTTTCCAGTYGGTTTCCCTGGCGAGTTTGTGCTTTGTTCTGATCTACGCGGAACACGGAGCAATTCAGCTGCTTGAGCTGTCTTTTACCGTGACTGTAATCGATTCTGCTTTGGTTACAAATCTGCTTCCTTTCTCCAAGGTTCATAAACYCACATAGGGATCTTTGCCTTTGGCTGCCAGCTTACCTGATGTGGCCTAATCCTGTCGCTTTCGCAGCTCTCCAGGGGCACAAAACCAGCTTCACTAGTTTTGTGCATTTTCTTCTATCATTTGGGAATCCTGATGCGATGACAAGATAGGGTGGCTGGCCAGGCAAAACCTCAGTTTGTTGTCATGTTGAGCGTATTTTGGACAAGGGCCAGAAGATTGAATTTATACTATCGTTGAGCCATGAAAAGACAGGTCATAGAGCAAGTTTTCAGGCACCTCCCTGTTGAAGCAGGATCTCAGCTGCCTTCTTCTGCACTCGTGATTAGGTGAGACTCTCCCTAGAAGCTTTTCTTTGGCAAAATTGTCCATCAAAATCTTGGTGGTAGATTTTCCTCCAGTTGTTCCGAGACTCACATCACTTCTCCGAGGCACTTGGGGAATGCCAAGAGAAATCGTGGAGCACCTGTAGTTTGTGGGACAGGTCTGGGAGCAGGRTTTTGCTGCAGTGGTTGAGCCTTGAATGGCATTCCCAGGTTAAATAACTAGGGATTTGTGTACTGCTCTGAAAAGAAAGACTTTAATAAAAACTGGTAATTAAAAAGTTACAGATGCTGATAAAATTAAAAACATATGATATGTAATTGAAACGATCCACTGTTGAAAATTGTTAGTTGACTCAGTAGTAGTTAAATTTCAAGTAACTTGTCTTGAACAAGCAAATAGTTTTAAGTATTTGGCTATGTGTCTTTTTTAAAAAAAAAAGTGAACACAGATCATGTTGCTGGTTCCCTCTACCACAAACTGGTAAAGGCTGTACTATAAAATTAGTGCAGTGAACCACTCATCTTTCCAATTGCCTCATTCTCTTCTCCARTTGACAGCCTTTGGGGCCTCCCTGGCTCTTCAGCAAACAGCACCAAGTGCAGTTCTGTTGCACTAATGAAAAAATAACAACAATGTCTGGGAAGTCATGGAATGATGCAATAGCAGTGCTGCTCTGCTTCCTTTAATGTGATGAAGCTTGCATATTTGCCTGGCCCCAGAATTTCACTCCTGCCAGTATTGTACTGTAAAGAGACTTGGCAGAACACATTCAAAGAATATTCGTGGTTTTTCACTCAGCATTAAGCCTTCCAATGACGGAAGGGTGGGGGAACCCATATTGGGACAAATAGACACTAAAAAAATAAAAAATAAAGAGGTAAAAGAAACTGGTGGTAAATGGTCAGCAGTTTAGCAAACCTTGGTTATGGAACAGAGGTTGATTAGGGCCAGGCTGAGACCTGCTGGAGGATGGTATCGCTGGAGGACGGTGTAAAACAAGGGGGCCGTATTCTCTGGCCGTTTTCCAGGGGGCAGCCAGCACGGCAGAGCAATGGCTCTCGGCGTGCTCAGTAAAGGCACCGGCGCTGCTTGGGTCCCGTGAGGAAAATCTCACTGCTCTTGTAACCGAGCTCGGTCGCAAGGGGAGTGATCGCGCAGAGGCTCTTCAATTGCCCCTCTTCGTGCTGGGCTTGCCCAGTGTGTGGAAAATTCCTTTCCCCGTGGCTGCCAGCCTTGCTCTGCAGACCTTCATTACACTCACTCAGGGCTGACTTTTTTTTTTAATTGGACCATTTAGAAAGCAGACCAGCTAACTCCTACCCCTTCATGAGGTTAGGCAGGAAAATATTCAAAGTGGAGCTGGAGCAGCTCCTGGACAGAAATATTCCACGTGCACTTGCAGATGAGGGGCAAAATATGTTCAGAATCAGAAGCTATGGTCAGATTGATGCCTCCTTCCAGTCCGTTCCACAGCTGTCTGTGGTGGGGTATCATGTAAAAGGAAAAATATTTGGAGAAGCGGACATCTGTGGGCCAGCGTTGGTATGCTTCCCAGAATGTAATGACTAGGTGAATGTTTTTCAGTGTAGCAACTAAGGAATATAGGTGACTGCCAAGCGTTGGATCTGATGTGGCACGAAGAGGCACAAAACAAAGCGGAGTGATTTCTCTGAAAAAGCTGAGGCCTAATTCCTTCCAAACTCAGCAGGAAAAAAGCCAGAACTCTCTTCAGTCCTCCCAGGGCTGCTTTTCAGATTTTTGCATGTCTTTAAGACACTTGCATAGTGCGACACACTTGTATCCACCAGGCTGTACAAGTACTATTATGGTCAGCATTTCCTCAATCAACACAGTTACTTAGGTCTGTGTGTGGGTTATAATTCCACTGGTAATTACTGATACCTAATTACCTTGCATCCTCTCTGAACTTCGTAGGAGCACGTAAGAGTAAAAGCTTTAATTTTCGCTAGAACTGGATTTGAATSGTGTCTCCTCCGCTGCATAATCGCACAAATCCATGCAGTCACCAAACGCGTGCCCACCACCCCACCCCACCCCACAGGACTGGAACACATTTCAGCTCTCACAGCGAATTACCCTGTACTCGCCGAGGCACGAGGCACGTCCTCGCTCTGGGGGATGGGAAAGGTGGGCTCGAGCCCCCACAACACCCTCAGGCACAGGCCGGTCTCAGAGAGTCTCGATGGGACCGCGCCRGCGGCGCTAACGGGGACGCTCGCAGCCTGCAAACTGCCCTTGCRCGCCACGAGCGACTATCGCGGCGCKGGCAGGAAGCCGCGGCGATGCCGGGGCCTCCGACCGCGAGGAAGCGCTGGCCAAAGCGCTCAGCTCCAGGAGCAGCTATAGGGCTGCGCAGCCTGATGCAACCTAACGTAAGCGCCTGGGACCCCGAGAGGGCCGGGAGCAAACACGGAGCGTCTCCGCAGCGCCGAGGGCCCGCCCGAGATTTGGTTAGGTGTCCCCGTGCCGGAGCCGCGGCAAGCAGCCTGGGCTCGTGGGCTCCAGCGTGCCCCTGCCGGGGCGTGCGCCGCACGCACAGAGGCATGTGTTTTCATAGCAAATCTAAAWGGCAGTTTAAAAAGGCCGGCCCAGCCAAAGAAAACCCTGGAAAACCCCACAGCATGAAACAATAAAACTGTCTAAGAATTTAATCCAATGAGAAAGTTAGCAATTGTCAGAAGTCCACAAGGTTTACATTTTTAAAATGAAACAGTCCAACGAAGTAACAAGATTGTGTTGATATAATCAACTAGTAGCAGTTTTACATGGTAATAAGAATGTGCAGGGTATCTGGTTACAAAAGGTGGCTGCCACCTGCAAGCACCCCTTCAATGCACTGCAAGGCTTGATTCAATTTTTCTTTCTTTCTTTCTTT
>NW_028186679.1:1159369-1170833 GCF_003343005.1 Rhea americana
TTTTTTTTGGGGGGGGGGGGGGATACTCGAAACACATCCCGTATAGCTGCAAACGAAGTGATTGCACAACTGCTGAGTGAGAGCCGAAGGGAGCTGCAGGCCCCGGGCAGCTCCCGCAGCCGGGGACGTGCCGCCAACGCGGTCTGCGGGGCCACGCGTCGCTCGCTCGGCGGCTCCGGGAGGGCAGGGAGCAGCGCGCGGGGCCTCACCCAGAGGTGCCCTGGCGAGTATCGTTCGCACCCGGCAGGGCCGGGAGCAGCGTGGCCCCGCTCACGCTCGCCGTGGGCTTCCTTGCTCTCTGCTGGGGCCCCACACCGGGGCGGCCGCCTGTCTTAGCTGGAGAGGGGCTGGTCAGTGCGATTGCTGCGTGGAAGGAAGCGAGAAGGAAAGCAAGGCTTGCTGAAGAAGGGTTTTGTTAGGAAGCAAAGGCAGATGATTTAGTTAGCCTGCTGAGTGCAGATYTTGGGATGCTGCCGGGCAGGACAACGGTCCCTGCAGCGAGGGTGCAAAGGCAGCCTCTCCCAGGAGGAGCTGCTCCAGCCGGGGGGGACACGAAGCAGTGCTGCTCCTGGGCAGGGAAAGGACATGTACCCCACGTACCACACACCACCTCATGCTGCTCCCCTTCCCAGGGAGRCTCAAAAGTCTGTAGAGATACAGATCACCCTCCCCGCTCTCCTATGAGCAAGGGGCTCCAAAGGACCATGCGGGGATTTTTCTTCCAGCAGGGATCCCAACCCAATCTGGGAGTCGAACGCCTTCCCTGGGTAACRGCATTCACTGGGCTTCACGGGGACGCGCCTCGGGACAGCAGCGTGCCGGGCCGCGGCAAGGCCTTGCCGTTGGCCAGCCTCCGCGAGCAGCCGAGCCCCGGGCGAAGCACAAGGACGGGCAGAGCGAGGAGGCGCAGGGCCACCCTGCCTGTGCTGCCCGTCACCGCGGCTGAGAAGGCTCCTTCTATCTCGCGGAGTCCTCCCAGGTCTTCTCAGATGGCTGCTGCCCCACAGACGCAAGCAGAAGCGGGGCAAGAGAAAGCTTACAAAGGACGTGCTATCTCCCCGCGCACAATCTCCGTCTCGGGTAGATTAGCAATGCAAACAAGGAAAGGCTGCTTGGAACCAGCCAGAGACTTTGGCAAACCCACGTGTTTGTGCCTGCTACCTTCACTGGAGAGAATGGACATGATTATGTCCTTTCCAAGTATTCTGAGCATTTTTACAGTTATCTGCCACCTGGTTCCAGGCCTGTGGGGTCCATCCAAGGGAGGACAAACTCACCATGACTACTTAGAGCTGCTCCGTGGGATAAGGACCTTAAAAAGCTGAATCTTTTAAGTAGAAAATCATATTCCTTGGCCAGTTTGTAAGTGTTCGTTGTGAACTATCTAGTGCTGCTGCCAAGTAGAATTACCTTAACTGAGACATTATGGCTCAACCCATGGAGAATCTCCCACATAAACACAGGCAGGAAGCAAATCACCTTCTTTTGGAGAGAGCACTTCCAGCAGGGCTTGGTCCCTTTGCAGGGTATTGGCTGTGATAACATTAAAAAAGGTCTCATAGTTGAATTCACTGATCTGTAAGAGGGTCAGCAGCCTTCAAGGATGTCTTCTTTAAGGGCTCCAACTTCTTCAATACAAACAGCAGTGTCATTCATGCGCTGCAAGAGGCCATCTGTGCTTTCTTGCACCCATGCATCCTGACCAGCATCCTGAGCAGGACTAGCAAACTTGATGCAAGCTGCCTGAGGAAGAGCCAGAAGCCTCTGAAAGCAGACCCTATCCTTTCTGCTGCACATCTCCATTTAACTCCCACCAGAGGTCTGGGAGTGTATCCAGAACAGGTGACCTCAGACCAAGGGCTGTGAASAAGCCAAGTCTGCCCAGTGCCAGGCCCACCCATTCCATGCTCCCCTTACGGCAGAGGCATGCGGCTCTTCAGGAAAAGCCTACTAGCTGACAGGCAAGACGCTCAGCAGAAATCTTGCCCAAAACACCTTCCTGCTATGGTTTTCTGTACTAATTTGCAACAGACTCCTTGCTTGTACTCAGCTGGGATGCAGGGGAGATGCACTATCCCTGTGTCTCTCACCTTTGATATTCGTCACCTCTAATTTATGACACACCAGGCTGCCATGGGACTCTGTGGGCAGGTGATTCAAGTCAGTGTATCCATCTGGCAGATGCTGCGCAGACCAGCTGGTCATCATTCCCCCCACATTTCCTTCCTTGCTGAACTCGTAAAAAGGAAATGTAGGCAAACAGTGGATGCTACAGCCTGTTAAATGAGGCTAAATCTGATGGGGAAGGTGAAGACCCAGTCTGAGGAGATCTGGGTGACCTCTGTTGCACCCTGGGAAGCATCATCCCTTCTCGCAGGTTTACAGAGCCTGTCTCTGAACTGCTTTTTGAGAGAGGACGGCAGCCCTGACTGCTGCCCCACGACTCCAGGACCTACGGGGAGGCCCCGCCAGGAGCGGCTGAGCAACTGCGGGGCAGCAGCACACGTTCGGACCGCCTCTCGGGAAAGAGGCAGGGACGCTGCCCGAAACGGCTGCGAGCCCAGCTGGGGGCACCGCCGAGGCGGCGGCGCGGCGCCCGAGGACCCCRCAGCTCCGGGTACTCCAGCACCGCTTGCCACCGGCACGTCTCGCACGGGAGGGGAGTGCGCGCGAAGGGTGCGGCGTGCGCCGCCGTGACCCTGCTTCGTGCCTGCATTTATTCCCAGTATTTACACTGGCAGCCGGGCTGAGTAACTCCATACAGTTTTGCTACTCTGTAGAAAGGCTGCAAGGTGACTGGCACCTAAATTTGTTGACAGCTTTGAAGGAAACAATTTAATTATGCAAACCTGAAAGCCAGATCTGTCCTCGTGCCCTGGAGCAGCATCCCCATTGCCAGCGGCTGGACGCCCCGGGGCTTCGGAGGGCAGCGCGGGTCCCAGTCCAGCAAACGCTTAGCGTATGCTTGATATTACCCAAACGAGGAATTCTAGCAAAGCCAAGGGGATAGCCAACGTTTATGCGTACAATCAAATGTGCAATTTAGATCTGAGCACTTCGTCATTTTCTTGGACTGCGCTTAAAAAAAAAAAAGAAAGAAAGAAAGATGAAAACCCACAAGTCAAATTTAACCTAGCAGAATGATTTATTAAGAAAAACACTGAAGGATTTTTGAAGTAGTGAAAAGGATGAAATAGTCTGAATAGAATAGAAATTGACACAATTTTTTACCACAATGCAAAAGGAACTTGAACTATTCTAATAAGAGTTTGCTTTAATGTTCATGCATGTCTTCACATCCTGCTTTTGGCAATGGCCAGAAAAGAACTACCGAAGTACTGTGAGAAAAGCTGTTCTCATGTTATTTCTGGCCCTGCTGTAATGCATGAAATCAGGACATCTCATGAGAGAGACTGATATTCAAGATTTTCAGTCTATTTTTCAGACAAAAAAGGTCTGAATAAATATCTAAACTCCTGGTTTTAGTCATGGCTAAATCTCAAGCAACAGGAAAAGTATCCCTGAGGTCACAAGTCAAATAGTCACAACACAGAAGAAAAGATAATAGTTATATGCAAATAACTTGGAGCAAAAAATGTGCACAGCTAATATTCCTATGATATGCCAGGGTGAATGGTTCCTTATTCTCAGTAGCTCTTAATACCATCAAGGGATTTCTGAAGTTTATTCGTACAGTGGATGGGTGTTGGGATTAAGCCTAAAGTGCTTGAAGATACCAACAAGTGTCCTAGGGTTAGCACCACGTATCTGCATGGCTCTACTCTGCCTAAAAGTCTTTCCTCATAAATACCTTCAGGATATAAACAAATGCAGAGTTCTATGGGCTATATGGTTTCTGGCGCCTCTGCCAACTCTGAATAAATACTCTGTGTGTGTAGCCAAGGTCTTGGRGAATTATTTCCTGAGAGCTACTTTAGAACCAGAAGGAATTAATGAAGATGTGCCAGCTATTTCCTACCTTGGCTTGCGTGCCTCCGTCTCACCAATGGGAAATAGTAACAATTTGTACAAGAGTTTTACTGCTACACTTCACGTTTTGCATCCTGAGGAATTCGCATATCAGAATATGGAGGCACAAATGGAAAAACACAAATAGAACATGAACTTGTTGCAGCTCCTTGGGTGTTGTCGTTTGAGGCTGGCAGTAGCTATCAAAGCCAAAATGCATTTTGAGTCTCTCCTCTATTAGTATAGTAATTTATGTGGTTAAAAAAGTATTTTACAGAGCTTTAATTTAGTTCTACTAAAATGAGATAACACAACTATCAGCATTTGTTAAATAGCTTAATTTGATCTGCCTGGCTTCTTATCTGTTTGAATAAACACATATTTATTATTACTGGAAAACTTTAAGAAAACATACAAGTCTTAAGAGACTTTTAAATGATGAATTATGTAAAAGTTAGAGCTACTACGGAGACATTTTTATATGACTGCATGGAATAGGGAAGGTGATTTTCRCATTAGGGCCAAAAACATTAATTGAAAATTATGTTTAGAAAATCTTCCCATAACCTTACTTTGTCCTCAAACCTCCTCAGGCTTCCTCTGCAGGAAATCAGCCCTGTGCTGGGAGTCTCCGAGCAGCACCAAGGAGAAGGGGATGCTGAAGTCCCGGGGAGAGCTTTCCCCAGGCTGCTCAGGCAGCCGACCCCGTGCAGCTTTCGTAGCAACTGGCTGTGACTTTGGGGTTTTCCTTCAGGACACAAAATCAACTCAAAAATTGTTGCCTAGACAACGCTGCTGACTCTGCTGGTCCTCTCCAGGAGCACACCTCTACCGGGGGGACTCCTGGGCAGCGAGTCACTGAGGCGGACTGAGCTGCTCAAGGTTTCAYGCAGTGTAAGCAGCCGCGAGGCTGAGGATGTTTCTGAGCTTTTTATGCACTAACTGGAGGACCATCAAACTTAAGCACATTAAGACTATTTCTGTCTGTTTAAAATCCTCAAAGTCAGAATACATTGAGTATCCTCTCTGCCCTGCCTCCAGAAAACGCCTCGGGTTTGGGGTTGAAAGTGAGCGCGTTCTGGGCTGACACGCCGCGAGCTGCTACCYCGAGCAGAGCTTCGTCAGTGCAAAGCGGAGAGGAAACGTTTCTGCGAGTATTATTAACATGTCAGTAGCACTGATAGATTCCAACTGAGATCAAGCCCTGCTGTAATCGCTACGTGCCAAAAGCAGCGGAGGAAACCGGGAAAGGAGAGGAAGTGTTATTATTCCCACGTTGCAGCTGCAGAAGAGAGGCTCGGAGACTGTGAAATCCCTGCGATCACTCGAAAACGCGTGCGGCTGAAGTGGGAAACCGAGTCACGACCTTGCATTCACTGCTTCTCGCCTGTTGTCCCACTCACATCTCTCCTCCTTGCCAGGGCTGTGGGTTTTGCTTAAATTTGTTAGTCATTCGAGGGTGCTCAAGCTTTTGGACTGGTAGAGTAAGACCCAGGGGGACGGGTGGCAGGCAGAGACTGGGAGTTATTGCAGCTCCTTCACTCACATACGGGCATATGTGCTTATTCTTCTCCTRCCCAGAAAAGACAGACTGGAGCAAAAATTGCTCGCAGTTTGAACCACATTATATGTGATTATTTAAAATGCTAGATGGACCTCTATATCCCTAATGCTGAAGCTGTAACATTGGTGGTGGGAGTTACTCTAAAAATACCTGACTTTATACTTTCCAGTAATGCTGGATGGGAAAACAGGAACAAATAGTAGGAGATTTAGTAACACAGTATGTGATGTTTATTTTTGCACAGGTGGCTGAAGAAAAAATATAATTATAATAATAAAAATTGTTAGTATCAACTGTTCAACATTTATCCTTAACTTTGCAAAGCAGTGATAGGAAATTTCTGCAATGTGGCTTCTAACCATTAATGTTAAATTCAAACAAATCCACATTCTTTTTTCAAATGTAGAGCAGACATCAGCCATTTACATTCAATGAAACTGAATCGTTCTCTAACGAGCAAAAGCAGTACAGTGAATTTCCTCAGAGAATAATAAATACCCACTGTAAAACTCAATTAAAATAAACTTTATTATGAAAAGAACAAAATATATAAAAACATAGCAAAATTACCAAGGCTGATATATCAATACATTGCTTATAATTAAGAAAATCATCCACTTCTGAGCTGAGTTTCCTGTTTGTAAGGAAACAAAGGTTCAAGTGCATATCTAAGGCTACATCCTCTGACTTTGAATCTCTCATGGTTAAGGAAAACGGAGTTTGCGGGCCTCCGCAGGGCTGCTGCCYGGGCCGGGTGCCCGGCTCCCCAGCGGCAAAGGGGCAGCGCTGCCTCCGGCTGCCGTTCGTCCGGCTCCTCCATGAACCCGCCAGCTCTCCCCAGCAAACCACAGGGAAACAGGGGCTTACAGTGCTTTTCCTACTACATCTCACCTCTGAAACCATTAGCCAGTGTTTCCAGGTCACACCATGGCTCAGAGGCATCTCCTGCCTTTGCACAGAGCTTGGTGCGGTTCTCGTTTTCGGCGTTCACATCTCACAGACTTTACATCTCTCTGCAGCCTTCGGCTGCCTTCACACAGCAAATATCTCACAATAAATATCTTTGCTGGATGTAAATGATAAAGAAATATCTGAGGTATGCTGGGTGGTACACCGGCCCACGTGCAGCTGCGCTTTATAACCTTCTCTCTCAATCTGGTCTTGCCGGGCCTGGAAGTGAAATGCAGCATGTGGTTAATGGTTACATCTCGCAGGCTTTAGGATATCCTCCCCGTTCGGTCTTTTTGCTGTTGTCTTCCTTGCTCCCCACGTTCATGGCCCCGCGGTTTGATAGYGTTACCGGCTGCAGCATCCGCAGCAAAGCCGACCTAGGAATGGTCACATGTGATGCTGGTGTGTTCTTTTCCTGACTGCAGGTTTCCACGTCAACATACCCTCTTACCACTTCATCCAAATACCCATTAAAAAGGAAAGCAAGCCTGCATTTCGTCTTTCAGGCTGTTCCTTTGCTTCCTTCATGAGATCCTCCAAACCCCCATTTCTCCACAGCTCTTTGCACACAAGAAGGCCTGTAATTAGGTGGTAACTCCAGAGCCTATCTTTGCTTTCGAGTAGCCTAACATAGTCGTTTCCCCTCATAGGTGTTGTATGTCGAGCATGACAACCCCACTGCCCCCAGACATGGATCTCAGCCTTGGAGGGAGCTCATCTGCTGTCCCGAGGCCGGGGCCGCCCCTGCCACTGTGCTTCTGCTGCTTGCAACACCTCCTACACACCGGTCCTGTGAAATAGCCAAATGGGTGGGTATTTCTTCCATGCTTAGGAATATGTCTCACAATACACGGGTATGTTACGAGACCTAGCTCCACCCCTACTTTATCTCCTCTGTGCTTTGGAGGCTGCTGGACAGGAGCAGGAAGAGCCCCTGCCGCGGTCGTGGCCCTGCTATGCTCTGGCTGCACACATGAGCCGAGAAGACCCAGCGGGCACCACTGGAGCACTCTYGGCCAGGCAGGATTGTCCTTGTCTACGTGCACCTCCGAACTACGCGCAGGGCTGCTCCAGCTGCCACCAGAGATGCCAACAGTTCTCCACAGCTGTTCYCTGAGAGCACAGATATTTGTAGTGTAGTTAAGACTTTGTTTTACATAAGTCTAAACAATTCCTCACCTATCTGACTTCAATGACAACTATATCACAGAGTGTACCAAGGAGATTTGGAAATTCTTTGAATTTCAAACATATATGTTAACTATTAAGGAATCCACAGCTGGAGGGGTGGTTGTGAGAAYGCAGCTCCAAGGAAATGTTTTCTGAAAGCATTTAAAAATTAACCAGAGCACAACCTGAGGGACAAAAGCAACATTTTGCTGGAAGTGGGAGTGCAGCCTGGAACTGAAGACTGTATTTAGGAGCGTAGATGGGGCTCTAAGGAAACTGTTTTCGGAGTGCCTCCTCCTCCTCACAGGAGAAAGGGGAATGGGAGAAGAAGAGAGCCAAGGCCTGCCCTYGCCATGTCAGCCGTGCCTCTGGGAGGAGACCATCCCTGCAGTGGGGGCTCTGAACGGRCCCAGGAGAGCCTTAGGAGCAAATCCTCCTCTCAGCCTCACAGCAGGGTTGATTTTTTTTTTTCTGGCTTCTCCAGCGACATTGATTATTTCGGACCCAGTGCCCTACTTTCAGGCCCTTTCTGCTCGATATCCTTTGGAAAGATGCCTTCCTGCCACTTTCTGGCATGCCAGTCTGGCCTGCCACTGTCTGACGCTGGGCACAGGGGCGAGGGCTGGGAGATGGGTCTGTAGGGACTGGCGAGGAGCTTCAAGCACCAGYCGGTGCCCCTGCTCACTCTGTGCCCAGCTGCATGGCGGGGTGCACAGGGAGCCCCAGTGCTCCCAGCCGGCCCGTGCTGCACTGTCCTCGAGGGAGCTGGCTGCAGCCTGCGGTATGTGGGCAGCAGCTATTGACTTACTTTTCCATGCATGGCTGGGTAAGTAACCTTAATTAAAAACATGAAGTCCACAGTTTGTATCACATTCGCAATGTTAAACAATCTCTGGAAATGGAAGCCCTGTTTTCATTTAAGCTTTTCAACTGTGATCTAAGTAATAAAATATGGAGGGGGCGGGCATGTGTGAGATTTACAYGTGATGATTTGGGAGATCTCGCTGCCTTACAGGCTCGTATGGYGCCACGATGCCAACGGCTCCTGCCGGTGCCTCGCCGCGCTTCGCAGCACCTGCCCCACACAGCCGTTGTTTTTTTCCAGAGCCGCTTTCCAAATGCTGATTTCTGCCTTGGGCTGCTCTTGCTGTGATTTATTCTGGGTGCAACCTGCTTGCCTGGCTCCCTGCGCCCTGCCTGGCCGTGGGCAGGTGGGCAGGCGGGCAGCTTGCACCCCYGGGGCTCCCTGGGGACCACAGAGGTGGCCCCGAGGACAGGATGGGGCTTTGCAAGTGCAACCAATGCTCCCCTGAGCCTGTGCTCAAGAGGCATTGGCCAGAGACAAGGCAAGGATTTGCTCTGCCTAGACAAGCCCCAGCTGGAGAACCCCACGTTGCCTCGCGACCCAGCACTATTGGAAGGAAGGGGTCCCCTCGCGGGCCCCAGCACCCTCGTGGGCAGCGTGGGCACGGAGTGGTGCCTGAGGGACAGTCTGAGTGTGCAGGAAGGGGGCTGTGCGTTTTCACAGGACAGGTGCTAAGGGTCTCCCCTTCCAAGCCACTCGCGTGCCACCACGCACGAACGAGCGTCGGTCACAGCACGGGGTGCAGAGAGGCGGGGAAGCCCTGCCGAGGGCACCTGAGCCCCCAGAAACCTGCTGCGCCCGGGGCTGTGCCTGTGCCTCGGGGCCGGGGCAGCCGCAGCCTGCTCCTGCCCCACCGGCCGGCCTCGTCCTGGCCACACACGAGGGGCTGGGAAGGAGAAGCGGGAAGGCAACCGGAGGGGATGTTTGCGTGGAAGCAGCTGAGATTGCCCTCCCATCTCGCTGGACTGAGCGGGAGCCCTCGGGAGCTCGGCTTTTAGCGATGAAGCCTCTCGCTTTCTCTGTGCCCTTTTGCTGTAATACAGTTACAACAGTATTTCCCAGGTCATAAACAGTTCAGCTGGGCGCAGCAATCATTGGAGCTGCGTGTTTTGCAGCAAGCCTCTAATAAGCACATTAGCATGGATCGCGAAGCGCTTGTGCCGCCGTGTCCCCGTCTGCCCCGCCRCCGCCACTGTCCCTGTCTGCTTCTGAGCCCTTGGGCCAGGGCCGGCACTGRGGGAAGCCCCAAGTGGGGGCACCCCAAAGGGCTGGGGAAGGGCAAAGAGGCGCTCCCACCCTCGTTCGCACCCCTGCTTGTCCCTAGTTTTCTTGGACAGGCACTGGGGGTGAGTTGTTCGTGTGGGTTTGGAGTCTGCCCCCCACCTGTACTCGGCACAGTGACCTTTTCCCGGTGGACAGGACGCCTTCGCGCATTTCCCTTCCCCATCCCTCTTCCCTACTGGTTCCCTCTGGAAGACGCGAAGATGCGGCTGGCGATGCCTGTTCCCCGGGCACCCGTCCTGCAAGGGCTGGGAGCTCCTTCCGTGACGCGTGCTGCCGAGTGACGTCAGGGAGCGYGGCCGTGACGTCACGGGCCCGTCGCAAGCCGGGGGGGGGAAGGGCAGGCAGGTTGGGGGGCCGCCGCCGAGGCGGGGGGTGCGGACCGGCCCCGCTCTGTGGACGGCGCGGACGCGCCTGCTGCAGGCACCTGCCGCGCTGCGGGGCCAGGCGAGGCGGCGCCCCCGCTGCCGGGCTTGGCCTTTCCGGCCTGGACGGACGGGACGGGACGGGACGGGACGGGACGGGCGAGCCGGGGTGACAGAGAGGAGAGGGAGCAGGAGAAAGCCGGCAGCGGGAGGAGCGCCCGGGCGCGGGGGTGCGCGCAGGGGCCGCCCGCGCCGCGCACGTCTCGCCGGGCCAGCGGGTGCAGGCGGCTTGTCCCCGTCAAATAACGTCTGAATTACATCCTTGCAAATCTTCACCGTGGCCATCTTTTTCGTTTCTGCGCACAGTAACCGAAATGTGAAGCCCGCTGGGGCCGGGGCCGGGCTGGCCGTGCCGCGGGGCGGCGGGGAGCGGTCGGGGCCGGGCCGCAGGCGGACCTCGCTGCCGGGGCGGGCGCGCCGGGCTCGCACCAGAGAGAGCATCGCCGCTCCGCGGGAGCGCTGCGGGCCGCGCCGAGGATGCTAAGCGGAGCGGGCTGCTCCTGGCTTGGACTGCGGTCTGATTTGTAAGCCTTGTTAGAGAGGAGGCACAAAAGGAGGGGGAAGGAAAAGGGCCTGGGGGGAGAGGGTTTGAAGCGTCAAGAAATTTCCCGTCCCGCTTCATGAGCGGCGGAGGGCTGCGACTGCTCGCACTGCCGCCGCCGGGCCGGCTGCAATCCGCGTCCCCCGACGGGAGCCTGGCCCGCGGGCAGCGTGAGCCCCGCGGGTGTCCTCAGCCGCCTCCCCCGGGAGACCCTCCTCGGGGCAGACCAGGGGCTGCCCAGCCGAGCAGTGCCGTCCCGCGGCTGCCCTTCGCCGGGCTCCCACCGCCCCTCCACGCACCGCCCCCCGACGCCGCGCTGCCCGGGCGGGGCCCGCGCCCGTCGCCGGGGGAGCCGGGGTCCCTGCGCCCACGGTGGCCCTGGGGGGGCGGTGCCCCCAGCGTGACTGGCTGCGGGGCAGCTGTGCCTCCGGGCGCCGGCGCTGCGCATTTGGTGGTCGTTAAAAACAATTTGTTTCCCTCCCCGTTTGGGGAGGGGGAAGGGGAAAATCATTCCGGGGGAGGGGAGGGGAAGGGAAAGGGAGAAAAAAAAAGAAAGAAAAGAAAAGAAACACCAAACCCAACAGAAAACCCGCGCTCCGAACTATTGCGACACGGAGCGAGGAGCGCGGCGGAGGCTGCGGCGAGGTGCGAGCGGCGCCGGGCTGGGCCGGGCCGGGCCGGGGCGGCGGGCCGGGGGG
>NW_028186679.1:1170983-1172968 GCF_003343005.1 Rhea americana
GCCGCGCCGCTCCCCGCCTCTCGGCGCGGCTCCGCGGTGACCGGCTGCCGCTTCTCCGCAGCGCAGAGCGAGCCACCCGCACCCCGGAGCCGGCGGCCCCCGCGAGCGCGGCCAGCCCGACGGCGGCCCCCAGCCCCCCACCATGAACACCATCGTCTTCAGCAAGCTCAGCGGCCAGGTGCTTTTCGAGGAGGACGCCAAGGAGCGGGAGCGGAGCAGCCGGCCCTACGTGGGGGTGGTGGACAGGCCGCACCACGCCGAGGTGCTGCTCCCCGACAGCCCGTCCATCAAGGAGAGCCTCAGCCTGCGCCACCGGCGGACGGGGTATGCCGCGGGCTCCGGGGCTGCCTCGCCGCCGCCCGCCGGGGCAGCGCTCCCGTAGCCGCCGCGCTCAGCCGCCGCGTAGCCGCACCATAGATTTGGGGTGGCGAGATGGGTTTATGCACGGTCCCCTCAGCCGTGATCCCCCGGGGGGACCCCCCTATTGCACAGCCTCGGAGGGTGCAAATTCCTGTAGCAGCCGATGCAGAGCCCGGCGATGTGGCTGGAGCGGGCGAAACGGAGCGCTCCTGTTTGACGGTGCGGGACCTCGCTCTGGCTTGCTTGAAGCAAGCAAAACGCGGAAATCGCAGCTTCTCCCGTTTGTTTGGGCGCTTTATTTAAATAAGCCCCCCCAAACAGACATGCAGGGTGGAAATCCACCTTGTTCAGCGGTCCTTTCGCTTTGGGGACTGCCTCGCGGTGGGAAACTCGCGGGACGGGGCGGAGGTAAGCGTGAATGTCCTTCGAGTGGTGCCTGCCGAAGCCTTTTAGCCAGCGGAGCTAACGCAATTAAGCGAGCCCGGCAGTGTGCGCTCGGCAAGCACTTGTTCCGCGATACCGGCTTCGTCGTAATTTACTGAGCGAGTCGAGGGAAAGGAGCTTTGCTGTTGCTGCTTTCCTTGTGAGGGCATTTACAACTAATCTCACGATGAATAGCGTCGCTGTCAGTCAGAGGCTGGGAACGGTAAYACTAGCAAGGGTTCTGCTAAAAATCCACCTGAGGATGAGCCGTCTGCGGGTAATTTTTTGTGCTGGAACAGGTGAAATTGGAGGTGACGGAGGACTTGTTATCTCGTGTGTTGCCAGCCGCAGCTTGCAGGGTTAAACTGGCTCGCGCGAGCTAGACATTTCGGGTCAGATTTACAAATTAAAACGCTAAGGAATACAGCGAGGAGGCATCGAAAGCGAAAAAAATTCCGCGGAGCTATTTTTACTGCTGAATTTCCACCTTAACGATTGCATCAGCTCATACTTTTAACGGCACTGCTGGTTGGTAGGACACAGATTATGTTTCATCGAGATGTTATTACCAGCCGATGCAGGCAGAATTGGGTTTCGGAGGAAGCCCTGGCGGAGGCTGCGCCCGGCGCGGCCCCGCGGCGCCCCCTGCCGGCGCCGCGCCCCCTCCGCGCCGCTCCGCGCCGCTGCGCGCAGCCACGGCCGCCGCCCGCCTCTCCGCGGCTCCTCTGGGTGCGTTTACCGGCTTTTAGTTTTCGAGCGTTTTAAAAAGCACCTTATTTTTTTTCCCTGCCGCCTCGTCGGGGCCGGCATCGTGCGCGGCCGGACCGCGCTCGCTCCGTGCCGCGCAGCGATGCGCCGAGCGCAGCTGGCCGCCGGGCTGAGGCAGGGTGCCCGCGGCCGCGGGGTGAGCCCCCTCCGCAGCCCCCTCTCCTCAGCAGGAGACGAAACGGGCCGAAAATCCGCTGTGCAGATGCCGAGTGCTGAAAAGGTGGTGACACTCACGCCCTGCGCCCGCGTAACCTCCGCGCCTCGACCGCTCGGGAGCGGCGCTGTGCGGAGCCGCTCGGAGCGGGGGGGAGGCGCGCAGCCGCCCCCAGCGCCGCCGCCGCGTTCCTCTGCCTGCTCCGTCTGCCCCGCCGCCCCCAGCCCCGCGACGGGGAGGCCGGGGGAGCCGGGCCGCGGCGGGCAGCCCGCGGGCACGG